>NC_056726.1:773295151-773535151 GCF_019279795.1 Protopterus annectens | reverse complement strand
AATGTCAACATAACATTAAATAATCATATACATGTGTGTGTGTATGTGTGTGTGTGTGTGTGTGTGTGTGTGTGTGTGTGTGTGTGTGTGTGTGTGTGTGTGTATATAAATATATATATATATATATATATATATATATATATATATATATATATATGTGTATAAAATGTATTTATATATATATAAGTTCATAAAATGCATTTGATAAATCTAGGAATCTCTGGCATTTCATATCTCACTAAAACTTTCAAATATGTTTAGTTAAAAAATTATAACAAGTTTTATTTTTTATAAAGTTATTTTAAATCTGGTCATCCGTCATTCTGTTAGACCGGTTATCAACGGTTCTTTCACTTAGAATTTATATTGACAGGTGAGTTTATAATAACAGCCAGCCAGCTTGATGTGTCTCATTTATTGTCTGATTTGTACATGGATATTACTTTGTCTGCCTTCTAATCAACTGGCATGATTGCTTCCTTAATCGAACAAGGAAAGAGGACGTAACTGGACCTCTGATTACAATTATGGACTGCTTAGAAATGTGTTTGTTTTGTTTTCACAAGGTGACTTTGAAATATTAAAGCTCAGCATGTACCCAATCAAGGTAAAGGAATAGGAAACAGAATTTATATGTAACAAATTACATTATTTTCTGGTACAATACAATTTATATTTGGAAACGATCTAGACATATTTACATTGTTTGCTTACTATTAGAACATTCTAAAACAATTTAACATGTTTATTTTTTATTTCATTTAATGATATTTATTGCAAATAAATCCTGCATGTATAAGAATTTATTCATCTCTGCATCTCTCTGTCTTTCTCTGTTTTAATTTTTGTTAAATAGTTTCTCTTTCTCTATAGTGAACATAGCAGATGGAAGAAGACAGAGCTCACAGCATCAGAATTACAGACTTAATTTCTTCCATTCATTAATTACAACTCAGCAGAAATGGCATTTCAGTAAGAATTAATTATGTTCATAGGTGTTTACTTGGCTAACGACCATGCAACCCAAATCTCTGACAAGTCCTGGTACCCTTGATAAGTGTAAGCAGGGGCTTGGGAGATGAAATACTTATAAGCAGGGGCCTGGGAGATGAACGGTTTACAGGCTGCCCATGTTCATTAGAGACATAGGTGCTAAACCAGGGATGAATTTTCTGTTTCCCATCCAGTTGTCTAAGTTGCACTTGAATTGGATTAGAGAGGAACTCTGCTTCACATGGATGGGGAGCCTGTTCCAGAGAAGGGTAGTCACTGGGATACATACCTCTCTCTCTCCAGCAGGTCCTATTTATATGACAGGCAAGATTTAAGTTTTTAGAATGGGTAATTCTGGTGCTGTTTGTTTTGCTGATATGCAAGAGGTCCATCAGGGTGGGGATCTGACTATGCCTTGTATGCCATTCATAGAGCTCCCCTCAACAGCCTGTAGGGGACAGAAAGCAGGGACAGGCCCTTGAGGTGGTCTGCATAGGACATGTTACTTACACCATGTATTCTTTTAGTGAGGAACCTCTGTGGAAGTTCCAGTTGTTAGATATGTCTGGTTAGGTACATACCAAAGGAGTCATTGTACTCGGTGATAGATCTGATGGATGCCAAATACTGTGGAACAATGACTTCTTTGGACCTAAGTGACATAATTTTGTTTATAAGTTGCACAATATAGAAATATTTCATCACTACTGTAGATACATGATGGTCAAAGTCTAGATTATTGTCTATGTGTGTCCCCAAGTCCCTGACTACTTTTTGATCTTTTAGGGGTGTGTTGCCAATATGATAGTTACCAGGGGGATTACTTCCTGAAGGACACTATTATGCATTTCTTTGCATTTAGTTGTAGCCCATGGTTCTGACACCAGTTATTTGTCTGTGTCAGCCCTTTTTGGATAACATTTGTTTTAGTGGGGGATTCTATGACCACTCCTAATTTGCAACCACCTGCAAATTTAGTCAGACAGAGGACATTGACATTGGCCTTGACTTCAAAGAAGTAAATGCCAAAAAGGAGCAGTCACAGGACTAAACCCTGAGGGACTCCACTTGTGACTGGCCTCTTTCTAGAGGTGGACATTCCAATTCTAACTTCCTGGGTCCTATCTGTGAGCCAGTTGGCTATTCATCAGGTTACATAAGGGTCTGTACCTAACCTCCTGAGATTGTCAACAGTGTTTGAGTGGGGTAATGTGTCAAATGTCTTGGCCAGGCCAAGGTAGGCAGTGTGACCTGTTCTGCCCTCATCAGTTGCTTTGTTGACCTTCTCAGAGAAGTCCACCATATTCAGTAGGTATGACTTGCCCTTGACGAGAGCAACCTGTGTTGGGTCCAGTGTCTGCTGGTTTCCTATGTCATTATTGATCATTTCCATGATAATTCTTTCTGTGGTTAAGCAAATGAGACTAGTGAGACCTATGGGTCTGTATTTTCGAAGGCGCACCTTTGTGCAGAGAGATAACTATTGCTGTTCTCCATTCATAAGGCACAAAGCCTGTTTGAGGCTGCAGTTAAGTAGCAGTTCCATAGGGTGTGACAGGTCATGTTTCATGCTATTTAGAAGGCATCCTGGGATGCTGTCTGTGCCCATTGATGCATTGTTCTTGGCCTTAGAGAGAGCATTAAGGACCTATTCCCCTAGTGATAGCAGCAGGAGTTATATTTGGTATTTCCTGAGTGTAGGTTCAGGGGGAGAGAGAGGGGTAAAGTTGGAGCTGAATTTGTCAGCCACAGGTTTGATATATCTTCTGGCTCAGTATAGGTAGCTTCATTAACAATGAGCTCTGCACACAACTGTGTATTACCTTGGAGGCTGTGGATATAGCTAAAGAATGCCTTCTGGTTGTTATTGGCCTCTGAGGCCAACTTTATCTCAAATGTGACTTTGGTAGCCTTTATTTGTCATCTTAATTGTTTATTTAGTTTGATGAGAGTGCTTTTATCTTGCTGAATACTACATCTCCTAATTTTAGCCATGATTTTCTTCCTTCAGTTGTACAGCCTATCAGTGGTGTGTTTCCATCGAGGTGGCTTGTTTTATAAGTTAGTTCTGTACTTCTTCCGGGTGGGTGCAGTTGCCTCTATGCAGCTGTTAACATGCTTGTATAGGGTTTCTGTGGACAGTTCTGCATTGGCAGCTATGTTCGCAGGGTTTATGGGGGCTTGAAATTTTGTCAGGTTATCACTTAACAGTAGAAAGTTAACCTGGTCTAAATGTGTGGAATGTAGTATAGACTTGCACTGCTGGTGTGCAGCTTTAAACCATACCTCAGTAACCGCACAGATGTCAGCATTATCTAGGGTGAGAAGAAGTTGTAGGGAATGGAGTTTTTTGTTTAAACTCCTAGCATTGAGCAGTAACACCTTTACATTTTCTTGGTTTTGATTTCCTATGTCAGAACGTTCAGTTTGGCATTGTCTAAAAGGCACTATGGGGGAGGACAATGATTCAGCTAATATTAGAAAGCCTAGAGGGGAGGGGTGCAGACCATCCCTGACAAAGCAGTGTGGTCTGTTGACCATCTCCTTCCATGCTGACAAATATTGCACCTCCTTAGAATGGCATTAAAAACTAAGCTAATTGTTAAAGTCAGTCAACTTCTGTTTGTATTGTGGCATCTTCCTTGGAGAAGATAAAATGTTGTTCAGTGCTAGGTTCATACCAACCTGAGACACACATTCTGAGAGCTCCATGATGTCCCTCGTCATATAGTTTAGGAAGGTACGTCTCAAGTCATTTACACCCACATGAACTATGACTGAGTGATACTGGTACTTGTGGTCCAATGACCTAAGTGTGTAATGTGGCAGATCCTGGCCCCCTGATAAACAACTGACTGTAACTTTCTCCTTACTCAGCCTGGTGAGAGAGGCATCAGTGTGTCTCACAATGGAGTCTCCAATTACCAAAATGTTGGACTATGTGGTGGCTTGCCTTATGGGCTTAGAAGTAGAGGCTCCATGAGATGTGGTTGTATGTGTTATATGGTTGTTGTTTTGAAAGAGTGCATTTGGAGCTGCTGAGGGTATTTGTTATGTGTACCTCATCTAGGAGGTCTTTGGGGTTTAGGAAGGTTACACTTAATTGTGTCAGCATATCTGGGTCTGTGTGTCTGCTTTGAATTGTGCGTAATGGGTGCAGCATATGAACTACTGACAATCTGGTTGACATTAGGAGTGCTTTTATGTGAGAACTTTGCCTCCATTGACACTGTAAATACACCTCTTACGTACCTTATCAGTTTGTCTGAGAATTAACTAGTTGTCAGTAAACATGAGGCAATTTCTGCATTGCCTCAGGATGCCTATATCCGCCAAGCTGATAATGGAGAAAGGGCAAACGTTTATATCCATGGCAACAGACCTTTTTTATTGATTAGATGGTCAGAGTGAGAATATAAAGTTATGTCAATAGTATCTGGTTTTCAACTCTGGGAGCAGTGTTTGTCATTGCAAACTAGTTGTTCTCTGTGTAACTAGGTATTAGTGAAATTTTTGGGGTGCTTTTTCAGGAAAAATGTCAACTCAAGGTGTCTGTGTCTGTGTCTGTATGGGCACTGCCAAACACTTGAGGTAAAATGAATAAGTAAATACTGATGATTTATGGATGAAGCATTTAGGCAGATATTCTTAAGTTAGGTTAGATAGCAGAAAATCAACCAGTACTTACTAAAAAGAAAAAAAATAGATTGCCAAGAATGATGAAAGGGGGAGGAGTCACCTGTATGGCTGCTGATGGATACTACTAGTACTTGTCTCACCACAACTTCATGTTGCTGGGATAAAGTACTTCTGTACTTCTTCTCTCACCAGTAGCAAAGCAGTATCACCAATCCCATGATGAGAAGCAGGCCACAGGCTCATTGGTGATCAACAGTCTTGTCCCAGGTGATGCAAGGATATGTAGGCTTGTTGTAGCCTTTTCCTGGTAGATGCCTTGCTATAACAACCAGACCAATCAGGAAAGTCAAATACAGACACTCACTGCCCCATTAGAAACCGTCAGGAATCAATGCACTCTGTTCATTCTATTACCATGAGCAAAATATAAGCACAGATTCCAAGCTGGTGGCTATGGAACAATTATTAGGCTTTCTGGTGATCAGCAGTCTCCATGAAATAATATCCCTATTCTCTGTCTCTCACTAGGAGCAAAATTGTGGGTCAGAAACAATTACGACATTTTATTTATTTTTTATTTATTTTACATTTGTTGACCGGGATAGTCCGACTGGATACACGTCCATTTTCAGCAGAGGCCTGGGGAGAAAAGCTCCAAACTTACAAACAGATAAAGACAAGCAAGCTACAGCATATGTACAGACATATTGTATCAACATACAAGTTGCATTCTCACATTTCAAGCCTATGAAGAATACAGTTTATAATCAGAAATATATACATATATGTTAGTTTCTCTTATCAAACCTAAATGTGCAGCTTATATGTTACAGTTTCTCTTATCAAACCTAAATGTGCAGCTTATATACAGAGTATCTACACACACGTTACAGTTTCTATTTCAAACCTTTTAGTGTAAGAGGTTAGTCGCTGTGAAAAAAAATAATTGTGTTAAGCAACATCGTGCACTGCTCTAGAAGTGATCGATTCAGACACACACTTAGGGTAATCACACTGCCATGGAAAACAGTGTGTCTGGCATGCATTGCATGCAAATGACTATATAAAGACCTGCAAATGAGCAACAACATGCTAATGACAGGTACTTTGCATGGAGAAGATGACAACAGATATGGCTGCATTATTTATACAAATCATATACAAATAGCATGATCAGCAGAGATGATCAGACTTTTTGTACACCAGCATTTCCTGGTGAACAGGGTTATTAGTTGAGCACTGACAATGTGAACAGCATTTATGCTAGCCACCCAAAATGTGATAGTAGCTGCTTTCAAAACTAGTGTTTATGCTGTTGCTTGTTGCCACCATCCATGTCACAGAAAAATCCATCAGCATCTGGCATACTATCACTTCCATGACTGGGCCATAGTTGACCACTATTTTGTGGACAGTGATAGCATACAGGAGCTGGTTGACTGGTGTCATCCTCACATGAGATCAAGAGGGATGCATTGAATGCCTATCCCAGTAGACACAAAGGTTTGTGCAACATTCACCATTCTTAGTATGGGGACCTTCATGTGTCCATCCAGGAACACACTAGGAGTTTTGTAGGCATCTGTCTTGTGAATTCTGTACCATTTCCTAGATGTGATGATGATATATGTGGAGAAGCAAATGTGATTCACACTTACATAAGAGGATAGAATCACAACTCTGTAACATAGCCCATTTTTCTGAGATCCCACGGTCCAGTGATGGCACCCACATTGCCTTCAAGGTCTCACCTATTCCATATTATTTAGTACATCAACAAAAAGGGTGTCCACTTCATGAACTGTCAGGGTGTGTGCAGTGCATAGGGTATTATATATAATGTATCTGTCTGCCCTCCATGCAGTTTCCATGATTCCCGCATATGGTACTCATCTGACCTATTTCAACATTTTTATGTAGGTGGGGAACTTTCCATAGGGTCATTTACTTACTAGGCACACATATTGTCAAACCCAGGACCCATGATCCACGACAATTCAATGACAAAAACAGACTGGAATAAGAAACTGGACAGAGCAGTGGTGCAGCGGTGGCATTGTCACCTTACAGCACAAGGTCCTCTGGTTCCATTCTCAGCTGGGGAACCTTGTGTGCGGAGTCTGCATATCCTCCTTATGTTTCTGTGGGTTTCCTCTGGGTGCTCTGGTATTTTCCCATCCTGCAAAGACATGGTCTGGAATGTTTCTCCCTGGGCCTCTGCTGAAAATTGGCTTCGTTCCAAGTCTGACTTTCCTGGTAAACAAATGTTAAATAAAAAAATAAATAAATACATTTTTATTCTACAACATTAGCAATGAAAATATTTACAATGTAAGTTCATGAACAACAATTTCTGCAGATTGTAAATAAACCTACCAGGGAACTGAACATACTGGACACTGAGTTCTTAAGGAAATTATTTTTGCTTCATATCACATTTTATCACAACTGATATGCAGTAATCATGGGTTATAAAGGTTAAATAACTGCTAGAAAATTCTGCTGAACTGACATCTGCACAAAAGAGTACTAGCAGACTATATGGAGGAAAAACAGTCATTATGTCAAAGTAATTGGAGAGCTTCAATCATTGCAAAGATTGCAGAAGGGATGTGACAATTTTGAAATGGAAATGTTTTGATTGCAAAAAAATCAAAAAATGTTTGACATCATAATCTAGGCACACAAGGCCGTGAGAAATAATTTTCATAAGAACAATTTTAGATGAGAGATAAAAAAAATACAAAAAATGGAAAAGAGGTTGAACTACAACTTTGAAAACTGAAATAAAAACTGGGCAGACAAACTAAACATTGTATGAGACAAGATCAGGAAAACTTTGAAGAAAATGTATAGAAAGATATTGGGTATAATAGAAAAACATTTTCTAGATTGATAATATCTGATTGGAGTAAAAACATGCAAATTGAGAAACTGATTGTAGATTCTAAAACTCATTCTCAAACACAACAGATTATACGTATAGTTAAAAATCTTATGCATAACAGTTTGGCTCCATGAAGAAAGTGATAAATTGTGTTTGTAACATCTATGTAGCTTCAGATATTGAAAGTAAATTTGATTACATTGAAAAAGAATTATACAAACTGTACCCAAAAAAAAAAAAAAAACACATTGAGGAGACCGAATTAGTGAAACTGGCCTGAGAACACTTCAGCATAAACTTGAAGTACTGTTATATTTGTTATTCACTAGTTCATTTAAGGATGGGATGATCCCTCAAGATTGGAGACATGAACATGTTAAACCCATTTTTAATGGAAAGTAGAATAGAACAAACCCAAAGTCATATAGATGTATAAGTTTGTTTTCTTGCTGTGAAAATATAATGGAGAAGATTATTTTAGATAAGCCATTGTCAGAAGTGGAAAGGTTAGGACATGCTATGAAGTAAGAAAATAAGAAACAATTTGATATGCTTAATGAAACTATAAAGAAACATTCTGATCAAATCTCCATGGAAGAATCTTTGAATAATGTGGATTGCAGATTAAATGAGAATGAAAGCCAGGTTGAATTCCTACCGAAGCAAAACAATTTTTTTTAAAAAAGTGGAAAACCTTGAAAGCAGATCCAGAAGGAAAAATATCAGAATATATGATGTCCCTGAAAAAGAAGGGAGTAATATGGTACATTTCTGAACTCCTGGCTTCCAAAAATCCTGAATTTGCTGGACTCACCATCTTCTGGGATAGAAAAAACACATAGATCTCTTTCAAATAACTCTTCAAAAAAAACCTCACCCAAACCAAGATTAATAATAGTCAGATTTCTTTCCACACACAATAAAGATTTGATTCTTAAAACAGCTTGGACTAACTCTCCAGTAATTTTCAAAGGTAAAACAATCAGATTTGACAATGATTAGACATCTTCAGTTATTTCAAAAAGAAAAGCTTGTGTTCCTTTAATTAAAAGTCTTTAAAAATCTAACATCAATGCTCAAATACTGTTTCCAGAGAAAGTCAGAATGTTCCTACCAGAAGGACAAAAGACTTTTAATTCATTAGATGAACCTTTGAATTTTCACTAAAAGTGGACTTTTGGATAAGAAGGAAGAAATGGAATGGTCATATCAATGAATGCCTATTTGTAAATACATTTATAGACATAAAATGTGTTGCCTTGAAATAATTTGCCTGAAAAGAATGACAACAGAACAAGTGACTTTGGATTTCCTGTCAGTTCTCAATAAATATATATATGATATATAATGCAATGTTTCATATATTAGTTTAGCTTTATTATTCACATCACTAAATATGTTTCAAATAATCAGTTTTTAATCTATGTTTATTTTCCATTTAAATGGTAAACTTTAAGGTCTTAGAATGCAGTAAAATGGTTTAGTGGCTGATCGATTCTATATAGAAATGTTGTGATGCTCTGCTTTGACAGTTAACAGTTGACATTTTTTTCAAAAGCTTAGCTCACATGTTAGTGATCGAGAAGCTTTTAACAGCTAATTACCTCATTTCTCACTTTAAACTCAATCACTTATCCTGCTACATGGTTTAAAAGTGGTTCATGAACAGATAAGAAAATTTGCAGTTATGCAAGGTTGTGGAAGTGCTGATGAATTGATGATAAACTTTGACCTTGGCAACATTACAGAATGGAACATTATAGTGGAGAAGAAATCCAAGTGAAAGTAAAGTATAATACTGCTGTCTTTTATGGCAATTGTAAGCCCTAAATTATAAAAAAGTGTAACAGGCAGGGAATAAAACAGACAATTGGGTTCAGGGTAGTATTGCAAGATAGCCGAGTACTGCACCACTTCAAATGTCTAAAAATCAGGCTCCTGGACTTATTTATAACAAAGCATAAAATGTATATGAAGATCTGATGTAGGGTTTGATACCCAAAAGCGCTCGTCTTTTTATTTTTATTAAAACATGTTTTTAACCCTCACATGGTGACTATGCAGTGTTTATTCCTTAGCTCTCTCTCTCTCTCTGTCTATATAAGCTAATTGATAGTTTGAAAAGATTATAAGTAGCTAATTAATATCAAATCCTTATGTATTATGAGTGTTACAAATATTATTGTTAACTGCTTTAAATCTTTAAGATAATTACAGACAATGATTTAGGCAATGATTTAAATATAAAAAATCAGTTTAGAGGCATACAGGGTATGTAATTATTTTGATTTATGAAATATTAATACATATTTTGAATTAATCAGCATATTGAGTGTGTGTGTGTGTGTGTGTGTGTGTGTGTGTGTGTGTGTGTGTGTGTGTATATATATATATATATATATATATATGTATATATACATATATTTGTATATATATATATATATATATATATATATATATATATATATATATATATATATATATATATATATGTATATATATATATATATATATGGGTTCCATACACTAGATCGAATTCTCACTAATTTGAAATAGTGCATGGAATGCTCACTGCAGCAAAAGTGCACTTAATCGAAAGTGCACTTACATGAAGTTCAGTACAGCAAACGGGTGTTGTACTGAACTTCCATGCAGTACTCACAGATCTTAGAGTTAGGGCACAGGTCATAGTCTTACCATGACCAGTGCCCTAACCCTAAGGTCCATGATGACTGCAGCGCAGTGAAGGACATTGCAATGTCCTCCACTATGGTGGGATAGTCACGAACCTTAGAGTTAGGGCATGGGTAGGGTAAGGGAATAGCTTTTCTAACTATCCCCTTACCCTAACCCGTGCCCTAACCCTAAGGTCCGTGACTATCGCACTATAGTGGAGGACATAGCTTGCTTTTTATGTCCTCCACTGTGCTGTTGTGTTTTCGGTGAAGTGCACTTACCCAAAAGTTCACTTTCATTAAAGTGAACTGTCGCAGAAGTGAGGCTTCCTATTACAAGTTCGAAGTAGTGAACTTTTGTTCTTGTAATAGGAATCCATATATATATATATATATATATATATATATATATATATATATATACCTTGTTAAAAAGTGAATACTTTATAACTTGTTTTGTTATTCATAAAATACTAGACACTTACGAATATTGCTATTACTTTAGTTCATTATGGTCAAGTAGATGTATTTAACATGATTACAAGTGAATATAAGTTAAAGTAAACAGTAATACTAAATTTAAATAAAATGCTGTAGTTTATTATTAGAGTAAGTTTTTTCTGAAGAATAATACAGTTTGAAGGTTACTTTTTCAGAGGTAGAAGCAGAAGAATGGTTAGTGAAGCATTAAATATGTCGGGGGGTTGAATGACTGTGCCATCAAACCAGGAATGACGCATTCTGTGTTAGAGATTGTAAATATTTTTATTGTGTTGTCATTAAATACTTTTAGTTCCTTCTCCATAACAAAATGTGTTACATTTAACTTTTGCTTAAACTATTAAAGTTATTATTTAAATGTGTTAGATACTACAAGATTTTAAAATAAATATATATTATTGTATCTCATTGAATATTAATGGACTGAATAATTCAATGAAGAGAGATGGCGTGTTTAAATATCTTAAAATGAACAAAGCTGAGATCTTCTTTTCACAGAAAATGCATCTATTAAAGAAAGGCACTGATAAGGTGACCTGCAACCCATATTTGATACTGGCAGATGCACACTATATGTTAAAAGGAGAGGCACTATAATATTATGGAGGAAGTCATTAACTATGCCTAAAGTGAATGATTTTTATACTGACAAAAATGGTGTGATGGGATTAGTTGTACTTGGAATAGATAAGAAATTATACACTTTTATAAACATAAATTGGATTCCTGGAATGGGTTCTAAGGTAGCAAAAATACATGAATCTTATATCTTCACATGTTAAGGTAAAATTATATTAGCTGGTGATTTCAATTGCATATTATTAGAAAATGATACTACCAAAGATAAGAAAATTAAAATAACTGTTGCTGCTAAACAAGTAAACAATTTTACAATTGTTTTACAATTAGAAATATTCAAGAGTTAAAACTGGCAAATTCTTTAAATTATACACATTTTCATTTAAATTTGATATGCAAAACAGTGATAAGGTCTTTGCATCTAATGAGTTATTTTCAAAAGTAGAAGAAGTTTTAATGAGATCTTGTCCTTTGTCTGACCAGAATGCCATTATTTTTAAACTTAATTTAAAACCTAATTATTTGATATATTGGCAAAGAATACCAGCATATATTGCTAAAATTAAAGGGTTCAAAGAATGATTTTTGAATGAGTTAAATGTTTTTATGGACACCAATAACAATGATGAAGTATCTGATGTTAATTTATGGAATTCTTTAAAGATCTATATTTATGGGAGAATAAAGAGTTGGTATTTAATGAAAAGAAAAGAATGGGACAATGAATTAAAGATTCTTCAAGCAAGAATCGACAACTTAAAATTGAAGTTAAAGCCCTCTGATGCAAACACAGCTGCAGAATTAAAAACATTGAATCAAAAGTACATAAAATATTAACCCATAAAGTTACAAATAATTTAGAGAAACTTAAATTACAATCTTAATCTTTAAATCCTAAACATTTGCACAGGATAGTTATAAGATCAAAATTATAAATAACATAAATCATATTAAAGAAATTACCTGCCAAGCAAAATGATAAGTTAGATAAATCCATTAATTTTACAGAACTAAAGACCAAACAAAAAGCCTAAAAACAACAAAGCGACTGGATTGGATGGTTTAATTTCAGAAATATGTAAAACAATTCCTGACAGTATTTTTAAAGTATTAGCAAATGCATTTGATGAAAGTAAAAATTCATTAAATATTTCACCTTCATGAAAATACTCATTAATTTTCCCCATCCTAAAACAAAATAAAACAAAATAAAGACCCTAGGTTATGCTCTTCACATCGCCTTGTTACATTATTAAATTTAGATTATATATTTTATGGCCATTTTGGCTAAAAGACTAAATAACATGATACCAAATGTAATTAAAGATGATTAGACTCACTTTATTTTGAGGAGAAGGGTGCAAGATAATATCATTAGACTTGTATCACTAATAGACTTTGCCAATAAAAAGAAAAAGAAAAAAATACTGATATTAAGTTTAGACATATATAAAGCCTTTGATCAGTCAACTGGGTATTTTTTTACAAAAAATACTTAAGCAGTATAATTTTTCATCACACTTGAGAGAAATTATAATGCACTGATATAATAATACCTTTTATTTTGTTAAAATTGGATCTTATTTTCTAGTTCATTTAGAATACTAAAGGAACAAATCAAGGATGTCCACTATCTCCATTATTCTTTGCCTTAACACTAGAACCCTTTGCTACATATTTTAGAAACAATAATGGGATAAAAGGTTTCTCCATTAATGATAATTATAATTCTAAGATCCAATTATTTGTTGACAATATTTTATTAACTACTAGTAATATTGAAACTTTTGCTAGAAAATATTATTAAGTCAATAAAATACTTAGAGAAAATTTCTGGACTGAATTTCAACCATAATAAAACAGAAGTAATGTTAATAAATAAAAAAGTCACATCATTGTTAAATAGACATAAGAGTTTAAATGTGTAAATAATTAAAATATTTAGGAGTTAAGATAAGAACTAGATGGAAAGAAATTGTATCATTAAATTATAAAAACTTAATAATATTTAAAAATGATGTGAAATCTGGGGAAAATGTTTCTTCTTTATGGAAGAAAGACTTGTATTATTAAAAATGATAATATTACTAAAAATATTGTATCATGCTCAATCATTACTTATACCTCCAAAAGTCAAGAATATCATATGAATGGCATGAAAGACATTGGGAAGAGAATGGTATTGAATTCCCAAACATTGATCTACATATTAAATCTGGTATCTTAAATATTATTAGTCTTTGATTTCATGTAACATATTGTTCAAAATGGAAATCTCTACATGAAGCAATTTTAACTTCAAGAATGGAAACTGAAATAAATCTTAATTCTACATTAAACATTAATATAGCACATTGGGTATTGAAAGATTATTGTATGAATAATAGAAGCATAAATACATGTATATTTGGTATTAAACATATTTTGGTAGTTTTCAAAACAATAATAAATAATAACTATTCACTTAAACAGTTGTTGTTTCTGATGTTTCCTATAGCTTATACTGCTGGTTGGAATCTTTTAATATAAACATAATAAATACTCTTTGAGAAAAATAACCTAAAATTTTGGTATCAATTCTTAGATGAAAATAAAATAAGTGATGCTGGAAAACTTCTTGATATATATAAAATGTAAATAATACTAGCTGGTTGGATATCCAGGTACTAAGGGAATTCTTAAATAATAAACTGAGAATATCATTACCTATGAACACTAAATCAATTCTTAAAATCTTAGATTTCTTCTTTTGGAGCAACAAAATTAAATATAAAAATAAATCATACTTATCAATAATTTATAAAATTTTAAGAAATAAACTTATAGGTTTTGATGTCTCTTATTGGGACTATTCTACAAAAATAAATAAAGAAAAATTTCAGAGTTGCAGATGTAATTCTAATTTGATGCAGATTGGGAACATATGATTTTGAAATGTCAAATGGTCATACTTTTTTGGGAAGAATTTAGACATTTTGTTAAAGCTTTGTAAGTGGACTAATGTAACATAATAGATTCTTTGATTTTATTCAATGTCCCTATTCCAGGTCCTATCTCTATAACTCAAGTGTGTCTTCTATGGTTCATCTTGGCTATTGCCAGAAAGTTTATTACAATGAAATGGAAAAGCAAGAGTATCCTCTTTTTCAGAATTTACTTATCTAGCAACAACAGTATCTAATGAGGAGTTACAAACTCTACACAACAGAAGTATGAATGTTATGCATACAAAAATATCTTTGCAAAAGCTTAAAGATTTATTAGAAAAAATATTAATGCTGTCATTTTATATCAATATTTGTTATGGACTTTGTATATAGTTGTTATTGGTGTTTGTTATTTGTTTCATTTTATTTAAGTTTTGTAATATTATTTCAGTTTATTTTAAAATACAATAAAAAGTTTTGAGCAAAAAAAAAAGAAAAGAAAGAAAATAGATCAATAACTACCTGTAACATGATGTTCTATAACAGCAATAAATGAAAAAGTATGCTATGATCTAACATATATAGACATCTTCCACCTTAGATAGGATCATACACAAAACACTGATCAATATATTAGAACAACAATAATGATGTACTCTTGATAAGATGGATAGCTGCATGGCTTACAAATAGGACATGGCAAGTATAATACAGCAATTGGACAGGTGAAATTCTATGTTACAATCAGGGTGTCCCACAGGGCTCTGTCTTAAGCCCATATCATATTTGTTTAGGTTGTATATTTCAGATCTGTGTTTTCTGAGGTGTTATACAGTCTTTATGCAGATTATATGAACATGGTAAATCTAACAAGGAGAATAATATTCTGATAAATATATCAAAAACTTTGCATTTCAGATTTGGGAGACATAGATTGAAGGGTGAATATTAAATATAACACACATTGACTGAAACTGTAGAGTCATTTAAGGACCTGGATATAGATTCATAGGTGTGTACTAGGCTAATGACCCTGGAGCCTTTACAAGCCTAGCCTATAGGATTACCCTGGAATCATGCCACCCAACCTTAGTTTCCAGTGCCTCTGTCGAGTAGAGCCACTGTAGTGATCCCTGGAGTGAATTTTCTATTTCCCATCTACTCATCAAGATTTCTCTTGAAAAGGGTCAGTGAGGTGCTCTGTTTGACATGTATGGGAAGTCTATTCCATAGCATGGGCAGTCTCTGGGTTATGAACCTGTCCCTCCAGCATGTTCTGTTGACTGTGGTAATGAGGTTGAGGTCTCTGGAGTGTGTGGTGTGGAGGGATTGGGATTTCTTTAGATGTAACATTTCTAACAGAGCTGGGTCAGACATGGCTTTCTAAGTCAAGCAAAGATCGCCGCTAAGTAGACGATATGACACAGAGAATTTTTTTGAGTCTGTCCATATAGGACAAGTGTTTAAGGCCTAGAATCCTCTTTGTGAGGTACTTTTGTGGCCTCTACAGTTGTTTCAGATGTCTAGTGAGGTACATGGCAAATGGGGCATTGTACTCAATTACTGGCCTAATAAGGGAAGAGTAGAGGAAGACAATGACCTCTTTCTTCAAGATGCCAAACCCTTACTAATGAGATGTGCCACATATAAGGACTTTCTGACCACAGTGGCAATGTGGTAGTCAAAAGAGAGGTTGCTGTCAACCTGTGTTCCCAGATCTCTTATAACACCTTATGTGTTCAGTGGACTACCATTGATGTGGTAATTCAAGGGAACTGGGTTTTCCCAAATGGGATGATGACACATTTTTTGGCATTGAGCTTAATGTCATGTTTCTGACAAAAGCCGTTGGTCTCAGTGAGACCTTTCTGTAGGATCACAAAAAACAGAAAGTGCCAAAAGTAACTGATAAGCAAGTTAATAAGCACAATGGTCCAACCGGTCCCAAAACTCGATCGCTTTATTGCACAAGAAAATTCACATTAACGCTGCCAGTATTACAAATGCGTTTTCGTCCCCACAACTTCTTCAGATGAGTATGCTAAACTAACCTAGCCCATATTTTTAAATAACTCAATTAAGTAATGACCAATGAAATAAAGCACTCTATTAATGAGATGTATAAAATCTTTAACTCTTTTATATGAAATGTATATAGGAAGAATTCATTCATTTATAATACCTATCACATACAATTAAATATACATATTTGAACTTTAATAAAATCATTGGATGAACAAAAAATAAATACATTGAATGAAAACAATCATTTAATTTCGTAAAAATAAAACATTTTAACTTGAATAAATGCATATTAACCTTGTGTGTCATGACGCCATTTAGTGGACAAATGTTAAAATCACATGTACTTTTAATGTTTAAAACCCAATATTTAAATAATTTATATTATGTTGTATTGTATGTTAGTGTAAAATCCATATTTATTTCTTTATCATTGTAGTCTCAGTCTATAATTTAGCAGCTTTCAGCTTTAAAACAGGTAAAAGGGAAATCATATCATTCAGACCAGGGAATTTACAAGCCTCCAACATTATTTGCCAGTAAAGTTCTTTGTATTCAACTCTTGTTTCCCATGGTCCACCCCTTGGGTCCATAACCACTGTTTCGAGCACAAAAAAAACAAAATGTGCCCCGGACATACACAGGTGTGCTTGTATAGGGCATTATTCTCATGTTTCCTCCTTATATCATATAAATGCTCATATAATCCCTGTTTGAGCTTTCTCTCACTTTTTACCCACATAAAATGAATCACAGATCTTACATACAGCAAAATAAATTATTCCCTTTGTGTTACAATTTACAAATGTGCTTAAGTTTATTTTTCTGTTTCTGGACTTCAAAAACAAGGATTCTCCTGTTATAAGTTTGGAACAATAATTACAGCTTCCACATTTGAACATTCCTTTTTTGCCCCTCATATTTCCTTCAGGGTTTGTTTCCTCTATAATTGTTTTTCTCTAAAAGGTTCTTTATATTGTTCCCATTCCGATATGTAAATCTTAATTCTTTATCAAAAATGTGGTTCAAATCAGACACCTTTGCAAAATGTTTCTATTCTTTTTCAATAATTTTCCTAACTAGGCCTGCCTTACCATCATATGTAATAATTATACCTGACTTATGAATGTCTTTTGTTGTTTCCTCTTCATTGTTTGTTTTTGAATTAGGTATTTCACTTTTCCCTAGTATACGGGCAAACCTAGTTTTTCTTCACAATTCCACTTCTTTCTGTATCTGCTCTATTAAATCAATAGGATAACCTCTGTTGATAAACAAATTCTTCAAGTATTCAATTTCTATATTGAAAGTCAAATCCTCAGAGGTCATTCTACTAGCACGTACCAGCTGCCCCTTCACCACCCCCTTCTTTTGATGATACGGATGGGCACTGGTATAGTGTAAATATGAATTCGAAAAGGTGTCTTTACGATATATTTTTGGTGTGAAATGTCCATCAATCTTCCGTATATTCACATCTAAATAATTCATTTGTTCCCTGTTAAAATCAAATGTAAAGCTTAAAAACGCAGTAGTCGTGTTGAGTATTCCACAAATGTTTTGAACATACTTTCTGTATTAATCCATAAGATAATGATATCATCCAGAAATCTCCCATAAAAATTCCAGTAACATCTAAAATCAGAATTAAACACGCAACTGTTTTCCCAATGTGACATTATTATATTTGCAAAAGTGGGGGCACAGTGTGCACCCATTGCTACCCCACTCAATTGCTTGTAGTATTCACCCTCAAAATATATACAATTATATTTTAGTATTATCTCCATCAGCACTAAAATGGTTCTGAATTCATTAAAAGTGATTTCCTTATAGTCTATCAACATGTCTTCAAACTATTTTAGACCCGTATCATGGGAAATACAGGTGAATAAATCAATAACATCCAAGGTGCCAAAACATAAATCTTCTGTACATAAAGTACTGTCCAACCTTCTTAAAAAATCTCATGAGTCACTTAATATATTCTTATTAGCCTTTTTTGCAAATATAATAATGTCACATTGGGAAAACAGTTGTGTGTTTAATTCTGATTTTAGATGTTACTGGAATTTTTATGGGAGATTTCTGGACGATATCTGTGTCTTATGGATTAATACAGAAAGTATGTTCAAAAAATTTGTGGAATACCTCAACACGACTACTACGGTTTTAAGGTTTACATTTGATTTTAACAGGGAAGAAATGAATTACGGAAGATTGCTGGACATTTCACATCAAAAATATATCGTAAAGACACCTTTCAAATTCATATTTACACTATACCAGGGCCTATACTAGGGAAAAGTGAAATACCTAATTCAAACACAAACAATGAAGAGGTGTCTGATTTGAACCACATTTTTGATAAAGAATTAAGATTTGCACATCAGAAAGGGAACAATATAAAGAACCTTTTAGAGAAAAACAATTATAGAGGAAACCCTGATGGAAATATGAGGGGCAAAAAAGGAATGTTCAAATGTGGAAGTTGTAATTATTGTTCCAACCTTATAACAGGAGAATCCTTGTTTTTGAAGTCCAGAAACAGAAAAATCAACTTAAACACATTTGTAAATTGTAATACTAAGGGAATTATTTATTTGGCTGTATGTAAGAACTGTGATTCATTTTATGTGGGTAAAAGTGAGAGAAAGCTCAAACAGGGATTATATGAGCATTTATATGATATAAGGAGGAAACATGAGAATAATGCCCTATACAAGCACACCTGTGTATGTCCGGGACTCATTTTATTTATTTTTTTTTTGTGCTCAAAACAGTGGTTATGGACCCAAGGGGTGGACCATGGGAAACAAGAGTTGAATACAAAGAACTTTACTGGCAAATAATGTTGGAGGCTTGTAAATTCCCTGGTCTGAACGATATGATTTCCCTTTTACCTGTTTTAAAGCTCAGAGCTGCTAAATTATAGACTGAGCCTACAATGATAAAGAAATAAATATGGATTTTAGACTAACATACAATATAATATAAATTATTTAAATATTAGGTTTTAAACATTAAAAGTACAATATGTGATTTTTAACATTTGTCCACTAGATGGCGGCATGACACACAAGGTTAATATGCATTTATTCAAGTTAAAATGTTTTATTTTTATGAAATTAAATGATTGTTTTTATTCAATGTATTTATTTTATGTTCATCCAATGATTTTATTAAAGTTCAAATATGTGTATTTAATTGTATGTGATAGGTATTTTAAATTAATGAATTGTTCCTATATACATTTTATATAAAAGGGTTAAAGATTTTATACATCTCATTAATAGAGGGCTTTATTTCATTAGTCATTACTTAATTGAGAGTTATTTAAAAATATGTGCTAGGTTAGTTTAGCATACTCATTTGAAGAAGTTGTGGGGACGAAAACGTATTTGTAATACTGGCAGCGTTAATGTGAATTTTCTTGTGCAATAAAGCGATCGAGTTTTGGGACCGGTTGGGTCATTGTGCTTATTAACTTGCCTTTCTGTAGGATGTCAGCATCACTTGGGAGTTAATAATGGCTCCCAACTTGCAATTGTCTGTGAACTTTGTCAGCCAGAGTCCCTTCTTGTTGGCCTGGGCTTCTGAGAAGTAGATACCAAAACAGGAGAGGACCCACAACCGATCCCTGTGGGACTCCACTCATGACTGGTTGGCAGTCTGACTTGGAGTCAGCTACTTTCACACTGTGGGTTCTATCTGTGATCCACTTTGCAACCCACCTAGTGATATAAGGGTTAATGCCTAGCTTAGTGAATTTTTCTATGATTCCTGAATGGGAAATGGTATCAATGGCCTTGGTCAGATCATGGTAGGCTGTATGAATCACCTTGCTTTCATCCACAGCTCTGGTGACTGACTCAAAGAAGTCAACCAAGTTGAGCGGGCATGATCTACCATTCACAAAATTAAACTGTGTGGGATCCAGAGTTTGGAGATTCCCTATATCCTTGTATATTAGGTCCATGATGATGCGTTCCATAGCTTTGTATATTAGACTTGTCAGGCTAATGGGGTGATAGTTCAGTAGAGACAAAGCCTGAGGTGAGGCTGTGATTAAACAATGCATACAGGTGAGGTGCCAGTTCATCTATAGTTCATGTAGAACACAGCCAGGGATATTGTCAGGTCCCATAGAAGCTGTATTCTTGGCCTTGGACAGTGCTGTTTTAACCTGTGCAGCAGTAATACTAGGTGCCTGGCAATCTACTGATATTGTGATTGGTCCTTTGCGGGAGGGATGGGTAAAGTTGACACTGAATCTGTCAGTCAGTATATTGACAATATCTGTTGGCTTGGTATAGGAGGTACCATTGTGCAGTAGCTCAGAGCAAATCTGGGTAATGCTGTAGAGATTCTTTACATAACTATAGAAGGCCTTGTGGTTGTCTTTACTATCTGCTGCAATTCTATTTTCATAGCTAGCTTTAGAGGATTTGATGACAGATCTCAACTTTTTGTTGAGGCTGATAAGGGAGTTTTTCCAGTCTTGGGACTTCACCTTATTCTGCATCAGTTTCCTCCTTCTGTTGTAGAGTTTGGTTCTGGCAGGGGACCACCAGATTGAATTCCTTTTTTTGGAGAGGAGCGTCTTGGTTCTACTGGGTATGGTGAGACCCATGAATTTGTGTACATGTTCGTACAGTGCATTGGTGTATGATTCGGTGGTCATGCAACTATTCTCCATTTTCATAGGTGCCGTGAAGTTACCCACCTCTGTTTTTAGGAGCCCAAAATTAGCTTTGGAGAAGTTTTTTATGGTGGTTACCTTTGCGAGGGTGGGGGGGGGGTGGGAGGGATTTGGATTTCCAAAGTGATTAGTTTGTGGTCGGATCTAACCAGGGAGGAGATGACTGTTGGTGTAGAACAATGGTCGCCCATGTTAGTAATGACTAGGTCAAAGTTTTTGCTACCCCTAGAGTATTCTGAAGGGGTATGTGTTCCAAGTGGTGTGGTGCAAGTGTTGACCTTCGCCTCTTGACCAGCTAGGGGTAAGAATGAACTGGTCCAGGATATTGTAATTAATGAATTCCAGGAAACACTGACAGTGACTTTTTGGATGGGATAGAGGGTGACTGCAGATGAAATAACTTATCCTCTTGATGTCTGTCCAATCTAAACATTCTAACTTTACATGACTAGTCTGATTTTGTGTAAAACAAGCTGAAATTTGTACTCTCTCTTTCTGTCTTCCTGGTTACTGATTGTGCAAAGCAAAGTTGAAATCGTTCTTGATTTTGCTGAATCATCTTCAGTCATCAACTACTTTATTCTTTCCATGTTGTAAATGGAGTCAGGGTGTTGCATCAACAGTTACCACCTCTCTCAATTCAGTGCCATCCCCCTACCTTTTTTAATAGTCATACCTGGATGTTACAAGTCTTCTGTCATGTAGTCCATTTATCTCTCAAGCTAATGTCCTCCTTTCTTCTTGCTTTCTTCCTGCCTCTCCATAATCTTCTTCTCACAGTCTTCTGCTTTCCTGCACATGATTCTGGACTACTGGATCTGTTCTATTTGGCCTTCTGTGCAGTAGAAGCTGCTTTGGCTTCTGCTTTGATGTCATTATTTCTTCTTCTGTCCCATTATGTGCATTGTACCACCCATCTCATGCACTTAATCCACATCACTGCTGGCTTCCTCATCTACTCTTCCTTTACAGCTCAGGATTCTGTTCCAGATGGAAGCACTCATTTCACCTCTGTTTTATACTCCTAAGTTTTCAGCTTCTTTGACATTCATCTGTCACACACACTACCACTGATTCTATGTTCCAGTTAGTTGCAGCACTTCTGATTCTGTAACCTGTTACACTATTTTCCTTTTATCTCACTTTTCAGCTTTTTCTGATTTCCCTATTTGCCATGACATCTGTCTTGTTTGTATTTATTTTCATCAAATGTGTCTTTAGTTTTGCATTCCAGTGTCTTATCAACTGCAAATGTTCCTGTTCTGAATTTACTTGCAGTATCACATCTTCTATATGTAGCAGCTTTGTTGATCTGTCTCCTGTGACATGTTTGCTAATGTCGCCCATCACCAGTATAAACAGCAGTGGGCTCAGAGCAGAATGCTGTTGGACACCACTCCCATTGGAAATCACTCTGTGAGTCAGAACACTGTTTATACTCTGTTACTAGGTCATCATACATAGCCTGTACTAATTATACCAATGTTTCTGAGTATAGGAATTCTCATTTGGGCTCTTACCGCATCTCCGGTCTGATTTTCCTGCATGTACCTGAGTTCTTGCCTCATATTTTTGATTTAAACTATGAAAGATGTGGGGTTTTTTTGCAAATTATTGAGGATTTTGCAGTTCCTAAATAATGATAGACATTTGAGTTTCAGATATATCCTTCAGAAGATGCATGACAATTGAAAACCTTCTTTTAACTCTCCCTCTAATTCTTGCACTAATAGTTTGAGAGGTGTCACTGCTATCATAATCATTTAAGGTATAAACTGCAAATTGACTGCAACTGCTGGGTGGGTTGAAGGCTGACTGTGGATAAATAATCTTTTATCATTTGCTCACATTGAATAGTCTGGCTTTGCAGGACTAATTTGCACTTGGATGAAATAAATTGGAATACTTGTGACATCTGTTGCTATGAAGCAAAGTTGAAATTACATAGCTCTCAACTTATCCTGATTTGTATTATATTTTTGGTTTGGTCATCATAATTTTTACTGGCAAATTATTAAGAAATACAGTGATTAAATATTGACAGCCATTTGAGTTTCAGGCTCCATATCCTTCAGGAAATGAATGCTAATGCAAAAACTATTATTCTGAAAAATTAATAAATATATAAGAACAATATTTGAATTCTGTCCCTAATTTAAGGGCTTTGTCCCTCTTAATTTTTGGCAATGTCCCTGACTATTGTGCTTCAGAGATATTTTATCATAATCTGATGTGATATAAACAGTAATATATCTGGGGCTAGTGGGTTTGGGGTGGTGGGGGTCTCTGGATGTTTACTCAGTCTAAAGAGTCTGAATTTTCAGGACTAGTGTACATTTGTGTGAAATAAGTTGGAATACTTGGGTTGCTATGTATTTGTTTGAAACAAACTTGAAATACATTATTGTATCTATAATTATTATTTATTTTTATTATAATCAGACATTGAACATGCACATAGTCAATAATGTGGCTATAATTGCTAAGTATGGGAGCTGTCTGTGGATGGGAATGACAGACCTTACTGTCATGATCAAGTTAGTCAGTCATTATCATGAATTTACAGGTCTACTGTGCATTAGTGTAAAGATATTTGAATACTTTACTGTGGCTATTTTTTGTTACAATTAGACATTTGAAGTGTACACAGACAAGGCTATGGAGCGCATCATCATGGAACTCATTAACAAAGACATTGGGAACCTCCAAACACTTGACCCGTCCCAGTTCAGCTTTGTTAAGGGCAGATCATGCCTACTAAACTTGGTTGACTTCTTTGAGACAGCCACCAAGGCCATAGACGAGGGAATGGTGGTTCACACAGCCTACCTTGACCTCACCAAGGCATTCAACACCATTCCTCACTCAGGTATTATAGAAAAACTCACCAGCCTGAACATAAACCCCTATGTCACAAGATGGGTTGCCAACTGGCTTACAGACAGAACCCACATGGTAAGAATAGCAGGCTCCAGGTCTGACTCTAAACCAGTCACAAGTGGTGTCCCGCAAGGCTTGGTCATGGGACCCCTACTGTTTGGCTTATACTTCTCAGAAGTACAGGCAAACACAGGAGGACTATGGCTAACCAAGTTCGTCGATGACTGCAAACTGGAAGCCATAACTGACTCTCTGGCTGACACAGACATCCTCCAAAAAGGCCTTACTGAGACGGATACCTAGTGTCAAAGTCATGGCCTCAAGCTAAATGCCAAAAAATGCATAGTCATCATGTTTGGGAAAAACAAAACACCCATGAATTACCACATAGGTGGCAGCCCTCTTAATACAGAAGAGGTAATAAGAGATCTGGGGACCCAGGTAGATAGTAATCTCTCCTTTGACAATCATATTGCCAAAGTAGTTAGGAAATCCTTCTATGTGGCCCATCTAATTACTAAAGGGTTCGCATCTAGAAATAAAGAGGTTATAGTGCCCCTGTACTCATCACTCATCAGACCCATCATAGAGTACAATGCCCCATTTGGGATGTACCTCACAAGACACTTCCAACAGCTGGAAAGACCACAAAAGTACCTCACTAAGAGGATTACGGGCCTCAAACATATGTCCTATGAAGCCTGACTGAAAAAACTCCAGCTGTACTCAGTGGCACATCGCTTACTCAGAGGTGATCTCTGCCTGATTTACAAAGCCATGTCCAACTCAGAATTGATGGACATGCTCCACCTAAAAAATCCAACTCACTGCAAGCCACGCGCTCTAGTGAGCTAATGCTCACCACAACAATAAATAGAACATGCTGGAGGGATAGATTCCTGTCACAGAGACTCCCCATGCTTTGGAACAAAATTCCCAATTACATTAGGCAGAGCCCCTCACTAACACTCTTCAAGAGAAATCTTGACGAGTGGATGGGTAACAGAAAATACACCCCTGGGATCACTTCATTGGCTCTGCTTGACAGAGGCTCAGTTAATTAATCAATGGGGCAGCGAAAGCCGACACACTCTGGCTAGGCTTATAAATGCCCTCGGGCAGATAGCCTAGTACCTACCCATGAACCTATGAACCTAAGAGGCAGTGACTGATAGGTATGGAATTGGTAGATTAGCATGGCAAGAATTGGAGCAGTCTTTATGGTTGAAATATTCTAAAATGGGTATTTTTTATTAATGGTTTGTAAATGTTGTTTTACGTCTTGTTGAAAAAATGATTAAGATTACTCAGATTTAATACAGCGCCAACACATTTTGCTTTATTTATGAATAAATACAATTTAAACCAATCAAGAAGGTAAATCCAAAAGAACATGTACCTTTATGTATTTCTCCATCCCAAAACACTGTGACACTGTGTGTGTGTGTGTGTGTGTGTGTGTGTGTGTGTGTGTGTGTGTGTGTGTGTGTGTGTGTGTGTGTGTGTGTGTGTGTGTGTGTGTGCGTGAGTGTGTGCGTGAGTGTGTGTGTGTGTGTGTGTGTGCGTGAGTGTGTGCGTGAGTGTGTGTGCGTGTGTGTGTGTGTGTGTGTGTGTGTGTGTGTGTGTGTGTGTGTGTGTGTGTGTGTGTGTGTGTGTGTGTGTGTGTGTGTGTGTGTGTGTGTGTGTTGGGGGAGCCCATGGTTTGAAAACTACCCAGGGCCCAAGATGCACTTAATCCACCAGTATCCCACCTTATAAACATCATGGTGTTCCCCATTCTTGTGTGTTACGCACAGTCCCATGTTTATTGTCTGTATATTTCCATTGTGTCCCTACTGTTGTAGAAATATAATTTAACCTATAAGGTATAGATGTCACTGGGGAGCCCACAATTAATGGTTTGCCTCCATGGAGACTTCTGATCTTAACTTTCAATTTTGTAATTTTAATTCCTTTATTTCTTCTTTTCTGAATATGGTTTGACACATTTGGCTCTATAATTTCTTCTTATTTTAATGAAAAGGAAATCATCCATCTTTACAAAGTGTAAAATAACAATGTTCGTTTGTAGATGTTCCTGTCATACACCAAAAAATTGTGTTTTATTTACCTATGGGGATGAAGACTGAATACTTGGGCCTCATTTGCTCAAAATTCAACCCGCCAAGAATCAAAGCTCCTCCACAGGAATGTTCTGCCAACAATGATGCCCTTTTTAGGGGAATTTTCCCTTCTTTGGGTTGATGCGACTGTGGAGTTGGTCAATATGGGGTGTGAGGTGCTTAGTGTTATTTTGGTTTTTATCTGGGAATGTAGTTTGGAGATTCTGATCATTAGTAGCTTAATCTTCATCCATTCATAGTGAAGTGTTTATTGTAGTCTGAAGTCTATTTAGGTTTATTTTTTTTTATTTTTTTTTTGTCTGAGGTAGGGCAGGGTGCTTTCCAGTGTATGAATACAATTACCATTACCTAGTATTTGGCCCTTTTTCAGCAGAGGCCCGGGGAGAAAAGCTCCAACTAAATATACAGGAGACATTTTATTTTATTATTTATTTTTTACTTATTTTTTTTCAGCGGAGGCCCGGGGATTAAAGCTCCAAGGTAAACAGAAACATTAAAAACATGTTACAGTTATAATTTTGACAAAGAGTACATAAGCAAACAATAATAAACATGTGACATAGTATAATAATAATAAACATTTATTTATTTTATTTTTACATTTGTTAACCGGGTTAGTCTGTCTGGGTACTTAGAAGCCCTTTTTCAGCAGAGACCCGAGGAGAAAAGCTCCCAAAAACATTTTAAATAAACAAATAGTAAAAACAAAGATAAACACAGATCACAATTTAAGTATACATACTTCTGAAGTAATTACATAACATGCAATAAAGGAATATACAGAATGGATGGAAGTACAATACAATACATATATGGAAATTTTCACATAGTATGGCAAGAAACTAAGCAGAAATATGGTAAGACTAAAGTCAATACATTGCTGAACTAAGGTTCTAGACATGAAGTAAGTAAATATACAGATAAAGTTGTGTGAACGTTGGAAGTTAAATAAGTTAAAGAACTGTAATAAGATTATGGGAATTAAATGTAACATGAGCTAACTAGTATGGAATATGACGGAAAAAAAATGTGTAGGTAGTAGTAAGAGAGAGAGATAGAAGTGATACAGTTATAAGCAGTAACAACAAGGAAAATAAATAAAAATACAATACAAAACATTTGAAAAGAATACAGTGTCAGATTACATATAGCTTACACATACAACAGTAGATGAAATTCATCAAAAACGTTGAATTTTGTTATTATTATTTTTGTTCTACATCTGGCAGCAACTAAGAGTACACTTTGTAAATAAACTTGTTGACATGAGTGGTAAAATTAAGATTATGGCCTAAGCAAATTACAAGCTATTTGTAGAGTTGCACAGCTTTAGCAGTATAACAAGAAAGTGCAGGTTTACATCACTTATTTTAATCCATATTAAGATGAGAGTGGGTATCAAAGTACACTTAGTTTTACCAGGAAGGGCCTGTAGGCCTAATAGTCTTAATCTTAATGTAAGACAAAACTGTGCTATATCGACCTTGAGTTTAGATACAATCACATTATGTGCTTGATTAGATGCCCAGATGACCAAATTTGTTGTGGATAATAATTTATTTATATATTGGTATTCAATGGTTACTGCATTATGGGAAAAAAATGTAATGAGTAAGAAACATAGGCCGTAGGGCGGCACAGTGGTGCAGCGGTTAACGTTGTCGCCTCACAGCAAGAGGTTTTCCGGTTCGATTCTCGGCTGGGGTGCCTTCTGTATGGAGTTTGCATGTTCTCCCTGTGTTCGCGTGGGTTTCCTCCGGGTACTCCGGTTTCCTCCCACATTCCAAAGACATGCATCTGGAGCATTTCTCCCCGGGCCTCCGCTGAAAACAGGCTCTGTGGAACCTAGTCGGACTTTCCCGGTCAACAAATGATAAATAAAAAAAAAAAAAAAAAAAAAAAACATGGGACTGAAAAATTAGGAAATCTCTTTAAAATAGAATCTGTATGATATTGTTTTTTCTCATCTATTTGTATGAAAAAATCTGTCATGTAAGTAACTTATAATACTGGACAGTGTTGCATGTGTAATACCCAAAGGGTAATGCTCTGTTAACAGCTTGGCATTAGTTACAGAATCAAATGATTTGACTTGTACTACAACCAGTAAATCAATAAGCATGTGTGCCTTCACTGCATTGGAAACTGTGGCAGTAAAAGAAATATATCAATTTTCTTCTTAATTAATCATGTTTAATTATTTTGAAACAGAAAAAGCAAATTAAAAACATACAAAATTAATTAACACATCAACGTTATATGTTATGTTAAAGATAAAATAATTAAATAGCTAACTAAATACTCTATATTCTGTATAAAAGGGGGTATAAAAATTTGGAGATAGAAATAAGAAAATAAAAAATATATAACTTCATATATATTAAACCTGATGGCTTCAGTAAATGGATGATCTAAATGAAGTACAGTAGTGACACAATGACCTTTCCTGAAATCTTGCTGTGGGTCATTCCTCAGTCCATATTACTCTAAGATAATTTAACTGCATTATAGCCCATGTTTGTACCAGTTTGGCTAACAGAGAAATCAAGGATATATTACGATAGAATTCATCACTAATAGTGTCATGTTGATTATGCCATGAAGTAATATATGCTGATTTCCATATTGCTGGAAAATGCCAGTTTGATAGAATAACCAAAGAAGGCATTTGACTTTCTATTCAAAATATTCAGAGAGAACTTTGTTGTAAAGGGGGTGAGTATTTTAGCAAGATGATCTACTAGTGAATCATTCACGTTCTCTGTGACGTAATAGTTTCCTACTGATAAGCAAAACAGGTATTTGATTTGGCTTAGATCTGAGTAAAGTTACCAACGTCACCTCCTCTCCACGGACAAAGAATAAACCACAGGAAAAAACACACCTCCGCAAGCATATACAATGAAGGGTCTCCTCCAAAAAACTGTTAATACTTGTCGTTCCACAAAAATACTGGTTCACGAATAGAATATAAATAAATTTATTAAAACACCAAACGATAAAACAAGCACAGTGGGATTGTTTTATCGTTTGGTGTTTTAATAAATTTATTTATATTCTATTCGTGAACCAGTATTTTTGTGGAACGACAAGTATTAACAGTTTTTTTGGAGGAGACCCTTCATTGTATATGCTTGCGGAGGTGTGTTTTTTCCTGTGGTTTAATCTGAGTAAAGTTCTTAACCTTTTTGAGTAGCCATTTGTGTCCCCATTAAAATGTTGGATTTATAAAGGCTACTTTTGTCTTGTTTATCTTTCCCACCAATTTTGATAACACAATAGCTCAAAAAGTCATTTTGTGAGTTAATACCTAAACAACCTGCAGACTCTTCATGTTTAACCCATGTGTTCTTTTAGCTCAGCAGACAACCAACGTCCCTGGTGTTTCACTAACTCTTTGGGTTTGCAAGGGTAATATTTGTCCTGCAATGGAATTAGGATGGAAAAAAGTACAGTAAAGCTGTTTGACAGTCATTTTGTAAGAACATGTGTGATGAATCTGTGGCTATGAGCTCATACCATAAATTAACTTGTCTTAAATAATTAAATGCTTTAAATTTAATGATGACATCTTGCAGTGATACTTACACTGTAGAGGTCACTAGAAAGTGTTGAATTAACAAATGCAGGTGAACAGAGGAGAATTGAAGCACATCCATCACAAAAGGCAATAATTACCAGACACCAAGTCTGGTGTAGTGGGAACTTCTTACAGTTGCATGAATGAATAATCAAGGAAAAGTTTGCAAGAGTATAAACTGTTTTCCAGTCTAAACTGAAGTCACTCATTGTGAATACACTATAACACCTGAGATGTTGTAGAATAGTTAAAATCATATTATCTACTGCTCTGGAGTTTGAATGATGTGGTATATATACTGTAAACATATTCTAATTTTTTTAATGAGGTATGCTGCGGTGGTGGTGCTGCAGTAGCGTTGTCGCCTCACAGTAAGACGTTGTCCTTTTCGATTCTCAGCGAAAGCATCTTCTGTGTGGAGACATGCGTGAATGGGTGTACCTTCGTTGGAGGTTGTGCGTCAGGGCTGACAACTCGGTACGTAAAAATCTGCTGCCAATCATTAGCAGACCAGAGTTCCACTGTTGCGACCCCTAACTGGGAAAAGCCAAAAGATACAACAACCTGATGTCCATCAGCAAACTAAGCAGATTTTTTCATGTTCAGTAATATTTGGTTGTATGACAATGGATTGGCTTGACAATGTATTTTTATTCAAAAGAAGAGCACCTTCACCATTCCTAGTACCTGCATTTTGGCTATGACTGTAATGTAAGAGCTGAGAACAGAGTGACATATAACATTGCTAGCTTTAAACCATGACTCTGTTACTGTGTAGTGTCAGGCAAAAAGTAGCAAATGTGTTTCTTAAACTAGTTGCAGTACAGTTCACTAAAATTACATATAACCCTGCAGCGTGAATACAAAAAACTATTACAGAATAGCCTTTATGCCCATTAGTGATATGGTGAACATGAAAGTGAGAGGGCATATAAAACTTTTAACAAAACTCTGATTAATTATCACTTATTAGCAGTTTAAAATTATCATATAACAAAACAACTGATAATTTTTAGTTCTCATTAAAAAAAATCATTAGGCACAGGCCACTTATGCCAAGCAAAGAGAAAAAAAACAAAGGTAAAAAAAACTAAATATGCAGAATAAACTACCAAAATAATGAAACTTAATGAAGTTATTTTTTGCTCTGTATGAATTAATAGTAAACGTTTCATATGACACTTATCTAAGTTCAGATACTACAATCCAGTTGAGAGTGATCAGCTAACAATAACTTAAAAGTTTAAAACTTAAAACTTAAAATATAATACTGCTTAACACATATGAATATTTAAATGAATTAATTGTAAACAATAGTAGCTAAATGCAATATATCATTAAAAAGGGAGAAAAATTGTGAAATGCCCAAGAAAGTCAGATAATAACTGAATACTAGTACTATAGTGCTCACACTAAAGTAATGACTAAGGATTGGATGAAAAATCATGGTTTATTAAGGGCAGCATTTATAAATTAGCACACAGTGCATACCAAAGATGCATGTCTGAAAGTACAGACCAAAGCAAAATGCAATTCACAAACACACAGGTACATATTTGGCAAAGGTCAGTCCTCAAGTCACAAAATGCTAATAGTATAGATAGTCAAATGTTGTTATTACATGGGGACAGTGCTAGAATACAGATCATAATGTGCTTCATGTATTCACTGGGGTTCCCTTCACATGGTTGACATTTCAGAATGCCGACATTCATATGGCCGAGACCATATGATCGACATTCAAAATGTCAACCATGCGGAACCAGCATCTCTGTACAGTGGGGAATGGAAAGATTTCCATCTTCCACACTGTAGCGCGATCTCGGAGTTGGGATATTTAAGTACCAGGGGGTGGGGGGGGGGCTTGGGGGTGCAAGGTGGCATAGCCCCCCTGCTAGCAGCATGAAGGTAAGTCTTTTTGTGTTTTTTTATTTTTTTATTCTACGGTCAACATTTCAAATGTCTATCATAAAGGCAATGGTAGATCCTCACAATTACATATTAGATGTATATAAAATGTTCTGGTAGATTATGAGGAAACATTGCCAGATTTGAGAAGAATAGCAGAATATTGAAATATTTATGAAAGTGTATTGCAAGAACATAGCCTGCACCACAGAGGAACTAAGCATAGTAGTCAACATGGTAGAAGAGAGGTTGGAATTTACAAAGTTGATTTACAGTACAGCTAAAGATAGTTTTTCATTGCCTGAAAGAGTTAATATTATCTATAGTGCACTGAGATATACGTTTTTGGGTATTATAGATGATTAGGTTGGGTCCTGGCATGAACAGGAGTTAATGTTTGCAAGGAAGGTTTTCAGTTCTAGTTTGAGGCTGTTATTGTCTTTGATATGATGGATTTTTGGGGGGAGTCTGTTCCAGGCTTGGGCAACTGTGCTTTTGTAAAGTAGTTTGCCTATGTTCTTATTAATTTTGTAAATGTTGCGAAGGAGTTGATCAAAGCTACAGAGAGTGCGAGTAGAAGTATAGAGGGATACTAAAAAAGTGAGGGAAGGACAGGCAAAAGGTTTATTGATTAAGGAATAAGTGAAGTGAAGCTAGGATAGTAATAATAGTTGGGGGGATTTAAGCCATTGAAGTTGTTTTAGTACAATACAGTGGTGAGACTTGTATGGCTGGTTGCTGGCAAATCTGGCAATTTTGTTGGATGTTTGTTTTGTTTGGAGTTTAAGTTGGATTGTAGGTGTGTAAGTATTGGAGAGTTAGATAATGCATGGAAGGAGGAATGTCTGTGCTAGTGAAGGTCTGGATATGGAAAAGAGGAACTTTTTGTTTCTATAAAGTACTCCCATTTTCTGATAAACCTTTTTAATACAGTGTTGAACATGTAGGTCAAATTTCAATTGGTCATTAACTGTGATGCCCAGGAGCTTTGTATGTGAGCCATTCTTAATAACAGTGTTATCACGTGATGTGATGGTGAGGATGGATTTATGATGGGAGAGAGATTTAGGGATGAACAGGAGAAGTTTTTTTTTTAGGGTTTAGGATGACTTGTTTGTCAATGAGCTACTTTTCAATGGTGAGGAATGCATTCTGAGTAATAGCATGGAGGTTACTGGTGTTATCAGAGCAGGAGATAAGAGCAGTCATCAGCATACTGTATCAGGAAGGAGAAAGTGCAGGATGCATGGAGGTTGTTAGTAAAGATGTTGAAAAGAAGGGGTTCAAGAACAGAGCCTTGGGGAATGCCTGGCTGGACAGATTAGAAAGGGGAGAAGGAGTTTTGCCATCTAACAGGTTGTAATCTGTTGGCTAGGTAGCTGACAAACCAGAGAATAGAAGAGGAGGAGAGGTTGCATTCAGATAGTTTGGTTAGTAACTTAGAGTGTGATACAGTATCAAAGGCTTTAGAGAGGTCTAGGAAGAGGCAATAAATCAATATTTTTTTTTGTCTCTAGCCTCTGCAACTGTGTGAGTGAAAGATATTTGTGCTGTAGTAGTACTATGATTTGGCCTAAAGCCATGTTGAGTGGGGGTCAGAAGGTTTTTCTGGATTGTGTATACATTTTTCCAAGATTTTTGAGAGTGCCAAAAGAATTGCTATCAGTCTGAAGTTAGATGGTTCAGTGGAGTTTCCTTCTTTATGTAGAGGTGTGGTATAGAACGATTTCCAGATATCAGGGACAGTAGATTCCTGGACTGATCTGTTTACAAGTATTGATATGGGGATAGGCTATAGATTGGGCTGCAAGTTTAAGGAAGAGTGGGGTAGGTTATCTGTGGAGGGAGAGCATGGTTTAAGTTTAAGTAGAAGAGACTTTATAAAAGCAGTGGGAATTGGTTTCAGAGAAAAGGGGCTGCTATTTGTAGAAGTTGAGGGGTGGGGGAGGATTGTTATTGTGGTCAGTATAGGCTAGTTTGCAAATAGAATTAATAAAGTAAGTATTAAGTAGTGTGACAGTTTCTTGAGGACTGTTGTTTGGGTAGGGGTTGGAGGTAGTAGGAACCCCAGGGTGCAGGATTTTGTTAATAGTTTGTCAGAATTGTTTGGGGTTTGAGTGGTGGGAGGATTGGGCATTATAGTAGAATTTATTTTTGTCTTTGTTGATTTGCTTTTTAGTAAGGTTTCTAAGTTCTTTATATTTTTGGAGTAACATGTGGCTTTTATTTTTAAGCCATTGTTTCCATATGTTATCTTTTTTATGCATAAGAGTGTGAGTATCTTTTGTAAGCCAGGGAGAGTGGTTAGCTTTTATTGTAATTTTTCTTAGTGGAGCAGTGGAGTTGAATATATTAAGGAATGTATGGTAGAAATGCAGTACAGCATCAATGAGGGGAAGGTGTTAGAGGTAGGACCAGTTAACTAAGGACAGTCGATTGTTAAAGGCTTCTGCATCAAAGTTGGAAAGCTGGCACCATTCTCTATATGGGTGGTTCTAGGAATTTGGGGAGTATGTCTATGTACATAGTCAGGGAGACAGTCACTCAGGGAATTAGGAAGTATGCCAGGGTTTTGGTAAAGGTTAGAACTGAAAGTAAGAATCCAATCAATGATGGAACTGTTATTGTTGATTTTGTTAAAGCGAGTGGGTGTTGTAATTAGTTGATGGAAGCCGTGGAGGTTGATGCTAAGATTTGGAGAGTTAGTTGAAAGTTTTATCCAGTCAATGTTGACATCACCAAGGACAATAGTCTTGTAGGGTATATGGAGTGAGATCCATGACAGGATAGGTTCTAAGATGGGGATGTTATCTTCAGGTGGAATATAGATGGCTACTATGGCAAATTTCTTGTGGGGGGTTAAAGGACAATTGAAGATGAGTAGCTCAGCTGGGTGGAAGCCTGGGAGAGTTATATGGAGGGGGGATAAGTTGAGTTGTTTAGAGTACAGAATTGCCACCCTTCCTCCCTTTTGGGGATTCTATCTTGGTGGTAGATATTATAGCAAGGAAGTAAGATTTTGTTATTAGAAATGTGAGGTTTTAGCCATATTTCAGATAGAGTTAAGATGTGTGGTAGTGGACTATCCAAGAGTGCAGCTCAGTGATTGTATTAGGTAGACTTTGAATATTTATTGAGTAGATGGAGAGATGTTTGGTAGTGGGAGGGAAGGGAGGGGGAGTTTGGTGAAAGGTATGAGAGGAGGTGGAGGGGTGAGGAGAAGTGGGGGGGCAGGATTGGGATGAATATTCCCATCTAGTAGAAGAGTTTTTGTTAGTGTGGTTAGTATGGTATGGTAGAAGTAGTCAGTAAAGGATTTGTACTTGAGTTTGGGGGGGGGGTAGGAGTGGGACTGGTTATTTTGATTTTATTAAGTTCAATGCAGGAGATATATAATTATGGAGAGATTAAGAATGGACGGGGAGGGTATATATGGGTTGTTGGGTGAGTGGGTGAGTATAGGGGAAGGCTGTGGGCTATCGAGTTTAATGTGATAGGAGGTTAAGAGTGTAAGGAAGAACAGTAGGGGGGTTGTAAGCTAGAGTTGGAGTAAAATGAGCATGATGATACTGTGAGAGGGGAGAATCAGTAGTGAGATATATACGGTTGTGCAAGTTTGAAAGAAATGAGACAAGGAGCAAGGAGAAGGAGGCAATAAAGTAGAGAAGAGAATTATAGAGCTGGGAATATGCTTTTTAAGTTAAAGAGGATGACAGGGTAGTTAGGTGGTGTGTAAGGATTATTGTAAGTGAAATAGAGAGGGGTTGTAAAGGGGAGGGATTGGAAAATGGAGGATATAATATAATTGGTAAACTGGTTTGAGTGGGTGGGGCTGTCTCAAGCAGGTGGAGAGTATATATCTATAATAAGTGGTGGTGGGTGGGAATGGGAGTAGGGTGTGGGAGCTGAGTGAGATGAGTCCGAGCATAGTGAGGGCAAATGCAATGGGTAGAACATGACTAATAGTAGCATTTCAGAAGCAATCAATGTGCTGGATTAGTGTAAATCAGTTCATTTCTGAGGATTAACACAATAGTTCTTAAAAACTGTGTAAATGTTTTCCTTCTGTTTTTATGCTTTACTTTAATTAAGACCTGGTAAGTTAATACTCACTTTTAGTCAGGTTAGATTTTCACCATGACCAAGTATCAGTGATAGTTCTAAGCAGTTAAGTATGGGTTAAGGGGGGAATTTATTTATTTATTTAACATTGATTTAATAGAAATGAACAGACATATTAAGATTAATGAAAGAAATAGAATACAGAAAGTCAATAAAACCCAAAATGTTAGAAGTTGGATTAAAAAAGGAACATAGGAATTAGGACTGGCCATAGAGATTCATGTGATATAACAGAAGTAAATAGGATACATTGCTGTGCAGCTAAATTTATAACAGATAAAGTCTTGCCACAAAAACACAGGGTAGTAAGAGAAAGAAAGGGGAGAAATTGAATGCCATCATGGAAATATTGAATAGAGAAAACTATAAAGCAATTAAGACAAGACGTGTCACTGTTAGAAGAGTACAGAAGAGGGAACAGATCAATAAAAATACTCAGAAAGATAGATGTGATAAAAGCAATGAGCAGTATCAGAACAGATCAATATCTATCATGCGCTATGTCAAATAATAAAATAAAAATATCAGCATATATGGAAAACCTTAGAAGATATGCAGCTAAATATGAATGAAAAGTACAAAATAAGCAATTTAATGATGACCCAAAAAGATTTTATAGAGAAATGGGAAACAAGGCAAAAGGAATTGAAACACCACAAAAAAAAAAAGAAAAAATAGATACATTTTGGAGAAATATCTATGAAGATCCTGTGGAACATAACAAAGATGCTAAATGGATAGAAGAAATAAAAGAAAGAATAAGAAGTTCAAATATACTCGATATGAAATGGGATGAAGTAACGACTAAAGAGATTGAAACAAAGTTAAGAAAAGCTCCTAAACCAAACACCCCAGGCCCAGATGCAGTACCTAACTTCCGGCTAAAAGATTTAGCCATGAATAAGAATTATTTATATGTGCACCCTGACCAGACACCAGCCTAGTTAACAATAGGAAAAACAATACTCCTACTTGAGTGAATCTGCAAGCTATCCTAAAAACTATAGACCGATAACTTGCCTTGTGACAATGTATTAACTATACACTGGAATTGATGCCGACAAAATTTATAGTCATTTAGAAGAAAACTCAATCATGGCAATAGAACAAAATGGTAATAAAAGAAAGACATACAGAACAAAGGATCATTTTTTGTTAAAGTCATAATGGAGAACTGTAAAAAGGGGAAGAATGGCATGAATAACTATAAAATATAATTTGACAGTATCCCACATTCATGGATAAAAGATTGTTTAAAAATGTATAAGATACACCCTACACTTACAGTTTTGGAGTGACTGACTGACCCCAAAAGGTGTAGGAAAGGTTGGACAAGAAAACAAGAAGAATGCTTCATGCTCATCAAATGATTTATAAAAATCAGTGCATACCAAGATTATATATTCCCCATTCTGAAAGAGGTATGGACCTCCTCAGAATTAATTGCATGTATAGCTCTTTATTCATGGGACTGTGTACATATCTGCTGACCTCACAAGAAGCAGACGTAGTGAAAGTTTTGATACATGAGAACAAGTCTAAGATGACTTTCTTGCTTAGTTTAGCAGAAACATGTCGACATCTAGCGGGAAACCAGAAGTAGATAAAAATCAGGCACCAACTGAATGTGCCAAAAGACAAAAGAAAGAATATAAGATGAAGGAACAGATGAGAATTAAAAAATTGTGGAAAATGCATAAATATAATTGCAAGTATAGAAAACTCTTGGGACAACCTTATGTTGATCAGGATCAACTGCAGGAATGGTTAAGGAGAGGTGAATTTAAACCAAAAGATGAAAGGTTAATATTGGCGGCCCAAGATAGTGGACTACGTGCAAATTGGTTTACAAATTCCATTGAATGTGGCTGAAACAGACAAATGTCAGTTTTGTAAAACAGAAATTGAAACAGTTGCACATCTTGTTGCTGGTTGTGATATACTAATGGCAGAAGGACTATATACTGAAAGGCATAATAATATGTCAAGACTATTTATTGGAGATTGGGCAAACATTATAATATGAAAGAAGCTGAAAAAACACTGGAAACATGAGCCGCAAAGCTTCATAGAGAATGATGAAGTTTATATCACATGGGATTATATCACATGGATGGCACAGTGGTGCAGTGGTAGCATTATCACCTCACAGAAAAAGGTTCTCTGGTTCGATTCTTGGCTGGGATGCCTTCTGTGTGGAGTCTGCATGTTCTCCTTGCATTCATGTGGGTTTCATCTGGGTGCTCCGATTTCCTCCCATGTTACAAAGACTTGTGTCTGGAGTGTTCCTCCCCAGGCCTCTGCTGAAAATTGGCTTTGTTCCAAGTCGGACTTTCCTGGTTAATAAATAAATAAATAAAATTATCCATTATCATTGAAATTGCTACACTCAAGTGACTACAATATCTTATGTACAGAGAGAGACACAAAGTCATAAAATAAGAGGATTTGCAAGCAAAAATGAGGGCAATGTGGAGGAAAGATACCCAGACAGTTCCAATAGTAGTAGGAGCAATGGGTCTTATAAAAAGGAATTTAAAATCATATTTAGAAATGTTACCAATACATGTAACTCCATACGAATTGGAGATGGAGTCATTCATTCCTGTCATAGTATTAGAAGCCCAAACGACTTGGAGAAATTAAAAACAGGCACACTATAAGTGTAACTGGGCCAGACTCTCATGTTCTGGTATGACTATGGATAACAACAGGAGTGCTTTATATCATAGTCCCACATCCTACCTACTGATCTATCACTGGAGCCCTACCACATCAGTGTCCCCTCAGGCTTCCCTACTGGGCAGGATAGGAATGAGCTGTCCAATCCCTACATGGCCAAGCTGTTGTGTTACTAGCAACAGCTCCACATAGTCTAGGTGATGACCTCCCCACATATGGTAGTATCTCACATGGGCATGGTGAGGGTATACAGTACATGCTGATGGACACTGAAATAATTCAAGATGTTATACCAGCTGGCATGTGCAGGTTGTAAAGCAGTGACTGCTGCTGTTGTAGCATGGAAGACTATTGATGCCCTAGATCCCACATAGTACTGTTTAAGCTATTCATCTCTTGGCACAGAGATATTACTGTTGTAGCATGCAACTACTGTATAGGAACCACCTCTTGCCTTACCTAGTTTGCATCCTGCTGTTGTCTCAAATACTGAATGTGCCATTGAGCTTTCCAGCAATACATCCACATTCTATGTGAGAACATCCCTGGCAGTAACAGCTTCTATAGCTGCAGCATTATACCTATGACATTGTTACCATGGTGATGATGTCACCACAGGTCCAGCTGTAGTTTGAGAAGTGCCAACTAGACATCCTCTCTTCAGAACCAGAAGATGGGTTACTATAATGTGGATTAGAACCAACAGGAGGGCCCTCCCTGATCTTGCACAGCATATGTCTTTATAGTTGACATAACAGACCCTAGCTTCTGTAGGTATAGAATGTGTGTCTCCATGCACCTGTGTATGTATGCATTCTGTTAGATTTGTCCTGGTCCACCATACTGCCTTGCCCTCTAGTAGGCCAGGACTGTGCATCTGCAGCAGGCTCAACCATGATAGTATCAACAATGTCATAATTAGCTCACCGGGCAGCAAAACAGTGAATCTCACAGCTACAGGGTCCAGGCTTCTCACCATATCTTAAACACGCAACACCCTGTTATGCAGCACCAATAACAGACCCAGAATATAAGGAATAACATGCATAGTCAGATAGGATCCAATCAGGTTCATGGGTAAATACTAGGCTATTAGTCTACAGACTATTACAAGCCTAGCCAATCATCAGAGGTCAGAATCAAACTCTATATCTTGTATCAGTGAGGAAAACACCTTAACTGTTATACTAACCAAAGGATTTCCCCTCTCAGCTATTATACCAACCAAAGGTATCCCACTCTTCTACAGCTAATAGATGCACTGCACTTTTCTCTTTACCAGGTCTGTCATATTACATCTGCATTTGATATATAGTCAAAAATGGCTATCATCAGTCTTAGCGTCCATCTGGATAGTGGATGCAAAGGGCTAAGGCTGTCACTTAACCAGACAATGCTCCCAGATAACCCCTGAAAAGGGATTTTGTGTCCAGTAGGCCTTCCATGTTAACACATGGGTATTATTACTTCTGCCTATTTTCACTTTTTTAGGTCCTGATTTCTCCCCTGACCCATCAAAAGGGCATCATCTACATGGAAGACATTGATAAATAACTCAATTTCCTCCTCAGTAAAACTGATCATTCTATTTTAGAAATCTACCAGAAGAAAGGATCATGTCATCATACAAATTGTAAGGCAGAAAGAATGTGCAATGGTAAAGGCAGCCCACCTTATAACAAGATGATTAATTTTACAGACACATTTCCATAAACAATGAAATATGTCTCATAAACAGTACACAGCTGAATGGTATACATGAGCATTTCTTACTCACTCACTATAAACCTCAGGATTATGCATACCACCCAACAATAAATACATTTAAAACAGCATATGCATCCATGGAAACCACCCCTTAATTCCAAACATGTAACTTTTAAATGATTAACTTATTGATTTTAGCTCTGTTTTGTAGAAAAAAGAACTACACTCAACACTAAAGAACTCCAAGGCTGTACTCAAGCAAGTGTGTATTGGTAGTAAACAAGTATGCTAAGCAAAAAATAATGTCCATCAGGATGGACTTTACAGGGAAATAACAAACCATGCAGCAGTGGTGGTGTTGCGGTAGCGTTGTTGCCTCACAGTAAGACGTTGTCCTGTTCAATTCTCATCTAAAAAGCATCTTCTGTATGGAGACATGCGTGAATGGGCATACCTTCATTGAAGGTTGTACGTCAGGGCTGGCAACTTGGTACGTAAAAATCTACTGGCAATCATTAGCGGACCCGAGTTCCGCTGTGGTGACCCCTAACCTGGAAAAGCCGAAAGATACAACAACAACAAACCATGCAGGGGTGCTGTTATGCCTGACACGGCAGACACCGCCTCCAGCTAATAAACTCATTTCCAAAGGTAGGAATTACTCCACAAACACCCACCTAATCTAATGATTTCCCTAAAGCGCTGTCCTCTCTTCTAATACTATTTTCATTAAATATTAACAAACTGGTTTAAGACCCTCCCAACCTACCAATACTACTTTATGCAGATGATATAGTAATCTTCAAATCAGCCCACTCCACTTCCCATATCTCTAACCTTCTTCGGGCAAACATCTTAAATTTTAGACAATGGCTCAAAAACTTATTTTTTAACATGAAAAAATAAACAAGTAAATACATACTATTCAGAATATCCTAGAGTTCAAAAAATGTTCCCCTATCTGGAACATCAAAATCAGAAATAAAGATGCTATTGAGAATGTGGGATTCTACAAATATTTGGGTATTAGGTTAGACTCTGTCCCAACTTTCAGTATTATCTTATGGTTACAAATAGTAAAATTAACAAACTATAATTCTGGGCTAGAAAAATGTTGTACTTCATATCTCCCCAGAGCAAGGTAACTAAAGACAAAGGTGTTCTCCACTCACAACAGGAATATGGTCTCCAATTAATAGCTTCCATTTGAAAAAATAATCTGTCTGCACTCCAAACCATCTCCAGCATCTGCAGATTTATAACCCTCTCCCCAAGAAAGGAAAACCACTGTAATACCATGACCAAGCCTAAATGGCTGCTGGACCCTTGAAGAATCATCCTCCAGCTATGCTCTATATTTCTAAACTCATCAAAATCTAATTTTATTGCCAGCAAACCAACAGAAAAGCAGCTACCATAAATCCCAAAATCCTACTTTTTCTCCACCACCAAAAACTCCTTACCCTTCATACTGAACAAAAACACATAGTACATACTGTCTCCATCCTTGGCCAAAAAACAGGGAATCCATACCCAAACAAGTAACAGACATACACACATGCGCGCGCGTGCGCGCACACACACACACACACACACACACACACACACACACACACACACACACACACGTATTCATGCACACATACTCCTTCAAAAGCTATCTCTCAGTGGCTTTATTAACAGCTGTGTTTAATGAAGTAAAGGGAAATGACAGGTCCATGTAACTGCTGCTGCTGCTGTAGTTATTATTATTATTTATCATTATTATTATGATAATGCATTTCTGGCATGATTTGCGAGCATAAACAAGTTGGCAGCCATTTCTTTTTGATTTCATCCATGGTTCATGGCACTTTGGTGTATTGCTGTAAGCATCAGACTTATTAAAAAAAGGAAAGACAATGAGGGTCCAAAGGGTGAGGATGCGAGCTAGCAGCTAAGGTTGGCTTGCCTATCCTGGGGAGGCAGAGAGGCAGGCTAATGTCTCACTGCAGTATGTAGCATACAGACCTGACTAGCTCTGTACTGCATCAGCAGCATGATATTCAGTGAGTAGGTTGCACTGAAGTATGATAACACCTTCCTTGTGGAACTACTAAGGCTGCTGAGAGAGAATGGAGGTTAGGGCACACTCCCTGGCATGCAGCATGAATCTGCACCAGTGGGCTTGATTTCCTTAATGGCCACACACTAGGGTCAAGTTGATTCTGGGGGAGGCCAAGGCAGATCTTGTAGACCTTATGAATGAGGAAAAGAGCTGGGGTAGCTGATGATCAGCTGCAGGGGTGGGGCAACAAGATTCATATTCCTGAAATGTGGTTTCAGAATTAGACAAACTAAAAACAGCATGGGGAACATCAATGACAGGCAGCTACAAGGGATATAAGAAAAAGGTAAAGTCTCCTACCTGTGATCATGATGACCAGTCATGAACATCAAGGAGCAATGCATTTGTCAGCAGTAATATAGGAAGCCAAAATAAATTCATAAATGTGCGTCAGTGTGAGGTACCTGTGTGAATTGCTGTTAATCTGGGTAAACCTTTGTAAAAATAAATGTAGACATATGTGGGGTTACACTGTAAAACAGAATTACAGTGCAGTATTGCTTGCTGTTTTGATGTGACCACGTTTTAGTATACCTTACTAGAAAATTGCAAGAGATGGACAAGAAGAAAGAACGTGTTACATTATTTATGCCAAATGGATGAAAAGGAATAAAAATATAGGATAATGGACAGAAAGAATGCGTTGGCTTTCCTATCTCAGATAAAAATGAGAATTGCCCATGTCTCACTACTTGTCAGTGTATATAATTATTTAGGCAATATTTTGGTCACTCTACTCACAGAATTACGAGAAAAAAAACAATACATTAATTTTTGGAGATTTAACATGAAGATTTTGACTATATCGGACTGATCACTGGACTAACGTGTTCCCTTCATGGGATATTTATGCAGCAACTAGTCATGGAATCCTTTGCAAGTCAGACAATTCTAGGACATGTTTCTAACAATACTCAATTGCTATCAGCATGTAAGAGATCTCTCTCTAACTATATATCTATATTGTCTCAAATAGAGCTATTGAAAACCTTCAAGCTTTTTTTAAAAAATATTCTGCTCCAACTCAGGGAATATCATTAAAAAGTACATGCACAGTAGCTTGGCTCCAGATAAGAATCTTACTGATCCAAAAATCACATTATCTTGATACTTGATTGATATTTCAAGAGACTCCAATGACTAGATCATCTGTCACTTTATAGGTTACTAAAGTTTGACGGAGTAAACTCACTGGATGTATATGTCCCTTTTCAGGGCAAACATTTGGGTCTGTCTTGTTAAGTGACTCGATCAGAGTTACACATTAGCCCAATAAAGGTAGAAGGAATTAAATCCTGTACCCTGGGTACAGGCGGCAGCTTGCTAACAGCTCAGACCCTTAGTCCTCTGTGCTAACTGCCAGATATATGATGGGCATTTTTGGTGGGAATGATGATGGAAAATGATAAAGTGTAGGACAGGACAGAGTGGAGTTTATAAAATAAAAATAATATTAATATGAAACAAATAAGTTGTGCTGTATATTTTCATCCACACTGATCGTTAGCACAACTTTAACTTCCATAAACAGAGTCAGTCTTAAAGCAGAAAGGTTAGAAGTGTTTGATATCTGTTGTACACTATATTTCAGATACCAATGCACCAAGATACTATGAAGGATATAGATTACACAAAAACAGTCATTTGTTCCATTATTCAATGACTGAGGTTCTTTCCAATTTAAGTATTATTGAAAGTGCTTTTAACATTAAAGTGAGACATGTAAGCAGGTCATAAATATTTATTTTCAGTGTCCTTTCCTGATGTATGAAAGTAATGTTATGCACTACTGAATACTTCAAAATAATAGATTTTTGTAGTGAAGAAATAGTGGTATGATACAGTTGTGGCATTAAGGTAGTTAGACTGGATTTGCTAACAGATTTCAGAGTACAGAGGCTATTATATACTGAGAAATAAGCAATCAAGAAATCATTCTGGAATGTTTAGAGATAAAGCATATTGATAAGGAAACACATTATGTTTTATGCATAATACAGACCACTTATTCTGTAAATAAGTCATTGTAGACAGTAGTTATGAACCGTGGCTTTAAAGTCATGAAAGCACTTTTATCTTCATTAATTGTAAATAGTGAATTTACATCTCAGTAACTAGAACTCCAGATTAAAAAGTGTTTCGAAATACCACATTTAATATTTAGAAATATTATTTTTATTTGTAGTTATAAAGCATAAATATGACAATAATCAAAGGGACATGCTTATGCATACTGTATCTATATATGACAAAATGTACGGCAGCGGCCCCGATGTTATAGTCAAGTGTCATACTATGTTGGCAGCAAGAAGTTGTGGCTTCTAATAATATACAGCAAAATAATAGAACTTACTGCAAGTGACCTCAGTCACTGCCATTTGTTAAATATATAGTTAAGATTCTAAAACTGCAGAGACTTCAACAATGTTAAGGAGCACAAAAAAATGTACAATATGGGCTAACAGTAAATACATTATTATTGATTTGGAGTTGCTTTATTAGCTGACAAGGTGCAAACTTTATTTAGTTAGGTTATCAAATTGCCTGCTAGTCTTAATACATGGAAAACAACAAGATTGATGTCTCCTAAGATCTGTGGGTGACAACAAGTAACACACAAAAAACTATAAGATAATTAAATGCAAAGAGAATATGTAGAGACAATATACGTCTCAGAATATTGATCAAATATATGTGTATGTACATGAATAGACTAAGAAAGATTTTGAAGATGTGGGGGAGGCCTTTTATAAATAAGTACAGTTGAAATGTGAGGAAAGAGCCTCTACCTGGACTTTCTGAAGAGTAACTTAAAATATGATGTTATCTTGGTAGAGTCTGCTGCACAGTTTAAGCACAAAGTGGCTGAATTAATCTCACCCAAGCCCACCTTTGGCAATAAGAACCATAAGAAGTTATATGACAATTAAGCCTAGGATTAAATAATGCTAACAGTGCAGAAAACTAAATGGTTTCAGAAGGTATGTGGAGATCACTTAAGTCTGCCACAACAGATGCAGTGCAGCACCTGTTTACTGTTTGTAGCAGTACGTCAATATGTATTTTTGAATACAGAGCTTATAGGTTCATAGGCTCATAGGTGTTTACTGGGCTAACAACCACAAGGGCCTTTTTTAAGCCTTGTCATGCATCCCAAATCTCAGACAAGTTCTGATACCCTTGATAAGTGTAAGCATGGGCCTAGGAGATGAACCATTTACAGGTTACCTGTTTGCATTAGAGACATAGGTGTCAAACTAGGGATACATTTCTGGTATCCCGTCCAATTGTCCAGGTTGCACTTGAATTGGGTAAGGGAGGAACTCTGTTTCACATGGATGGGGAGCCTGTTCCATAGACAAGGTAGTCTCTAGGATATATAACTGTCTCTCCTGCAGGTCCTATTTATATCATAGGCAAGGTTTAAGTCTTTAGAATAGGTAATTCTGGCACTGTTTGTTTTGTGGATATGCAGGGTGTCCATCAGAGTGGGGTCTGACAAGGCCCTCTATGCCAGTCATAAATCTTCCCTCAAAAGCCTGTAAGAGACAGAATACAGGGATAAGGCCTTGAGGCAGTCTACATAGAACATATTACTTACGCTCTGTATTCTTTTAGTAAGGAACCTCTGTGGACGTTCCAGTTGTTGGCTATGGCTGGTTAGGTACATACCAAAGGGGGCATTGTACTCAATAATAGGTCTGATGAATGCTGAATACAGTGGAACAATGACTTCCTTGGACTTAGATCCCATACCTTTGTTTGTAAGTTGTGCAACATAAAATAATTTCCTAACCACTTCATCATTTTCAGAGTGGTTCTCACCACAGCAGAGTGATAACACAAATTCAGTACTGTTATCAAGTTTGCTATGTTCATTCATTCGATTTCTGTATGCTTTGCCAGTCTATTGCAGGAAACACAGACACATACACACATACAAACACACACACACACACACACACACACACACACACACACATACACACACACATTTATGTAAATTAGCTGCAACCTGAATATTGCCACTTCACGCCTTCCCTAACATTTTTGCAAGGTAGGAGAAGACCAGACTTCCTGGGAAAATTCTATGTTGAATAAAGGAGGGAATGCAGGAATAACACAGAAGGCAACCCATTTGGGAACTGAACCAAAGAGCTGTGTGTTGTAAGGTAATTCATAAGTACAAGTCTACCTTATCAATCTGCAGACTACTACAAGCCTAGCCAATAACCAGAGGTCAAAATCAAACCCTATACCTTGTAACAATGAGGTAAAGACTTTAACCATTAAGCCAACCCTGCTTCTTTTGTATAGCATGACCTCTTGAAACAATGGAAGTTTAAAAATAAATTCTTCCTCTGTACAGGCTACCACCAAGTTTGCATAAGCTGGGGTAACACCTGCCCCCATTGTGATCCATTTAGCTTGGCAATATCTCAGAAAGCCAATTTTGAATACATTATTCTGCCCTGATTGTTGACCATTTCATATATGTATTGAGTCAATACTCCATTGACCCTAAACCATACTCATTGTCTATATTAATGTAAAGGGACTCAATATATGCGGTTATCAGAATACTTCATCTCTGATACTGTATTAATTATTTATTCACCAAGAACTCATTGGTGCTTTTAACGTATGCTGCTCTCTAATAACAAGGATGCACATTCAGTAACAAATCTAATGGCAGAAATGATAAGTATCATTGGAGGGTGTTAAAGTCCATATTCATTTTTTGGAAACCTGAACACTATCGGCCATCAGGATGTATTAACCAAACAAATTTGCATCCCTGCCTAGACGTCACTTGTTCAGTAAATTATATAGGACCACGTTAATTTCTCTAATCATTTAATCCATAACATTGTTCTTAACCTTTTGATATACTTTATCATTTAACAAAAAATACATACTCTCCACATAATCTCATTGAAAATTAATAGCAATGGCCCACCTTTATTAACATTTATAATAGCTATGTTTCTCCAAGAATGAAGGTCATTTAAAGCTCTTCTTCAGCCATAGCTAAATTGCCAAACAACCAAATATATTCATTTTCTAATGTTCCCTGCTCAAATTTACATAACATATCATGTGTATTTGCATTCCCAGTAAAAGGAAGAATGAAAAAGGAGGCTTATATAAATCATTTTCTTCAGCAGATTCACTGTCATATAACAGAACCAAGACAAGAAAACAAGCACGGAAGACTGATCTAGGCAAAATAAATCCAAACTTTTATTGTTAGCACTTTCGTTTAACCAAATAGGTAAAACGTCTTCAGATAACTTACTACTCCTCCCCTTCCCTTTTATACAATTAACTAAAGGTCACATGACATTCAAAAGAGGCTAAGTAAAACCCTCCAGATTATATATTAAAATAATTCACTTAGCATATTAAATATAATATAATGTAAAAATATTGTATAAAACTTAGTATTCACTTATCAGAGACAAACATCCCTTTAAAATACACATTATATTTAATTTTATCCTACTTATGTTCATCTTAAAACACTTTTCAACTTCAAAAGACACATTATTGAACACTATTCATTTAAACCAGGAAAATAACAAGCATTTGTGTTTAATTGCCACCATAATTCTCTCTTTTCCAACAATAGATTTAAATTACCACCTCATTCCCCCATTTGGACTTGTGCAATCACCTTAAATTTAAATGTGTAGTCTAGGTTATCTTCTATATGCTTTGCCAAAGCATTAGCTTCTTTTACCTTCTTAATGCTATACATATGCTCATAGATCCTGTCCCTTATTCTACACTCTGTTTTACCTATGTAAAATACAGGACAACCCTGGCATTTACTCAGGTACACTACAGTTTTAGAGTTACGGTCAAACTTGTGTGCAGACATACATTTTCTATCATTTATTTCGAATTTACTTCCTATATCTACCTACCTACCCACACTTGTACATTCCCTTGTTTTTACTAAAGCTATTTTCTTGTCTTTCAAGTAGGGCTTTTAAGTTATGTCCTCTTTTATATACTATGCTTGGTGATATGCCTAACTTTTCTTGACAATCAGCATTTTCCAATAATATTATTCCCCAATTATTTTTCAAGATGGACACCATCAAAGGAGAATCTATACTATAAGGGGCAGTCAAAGTGATATGATAGTTATGCATTTGTTGGAGGGACCTTATATTGCAACTATTTGTCATGTTATTTAATTGTCCCTTCTCCCCTAAGATTGGTAGAAAATGACCATTTAGTCTTTTTCTCTTAACTTCCTCTATAAACTCGTCTATAAAGTTGAGTGGATATCCTCTTTTCTGGAACACATCTTTTAAAATCAAACATTCAGTTAGAAAGTCCACTTCACAAGTGGCCATCCTGGCTGCCCGTACTAGCTGTCCTTTCATTATAGATTTCTTTTGGTACCTAGGATGTCCCCTGGTATAATGCAGGAATGAATTAGAATAGGTCTCTTTCCTATAAATTTTGGCTGTATAACAATAATTTGCATTATCTTTACTCACATCAACATCCAAATATGTAATTCGTTGTTCCCCAAAATTACATATAAATTCAAGAAAGTTTGTACTATTATTCATTATTTCAACTAATTTCTCCACTTTGATTTTGTTACCTTTGACAATAATAAAAATATCATCCAGAAAATTAGTGTAATAGGCTATGTCATTCATCATATCCTCATTGCCAAACACAAATTGGTCTTCCCAATGGGCCATAACTATGTTGTGGTTTGTGATATAACAGAACCAATTTAATTCTGGTTGTAAGCATATACAAAGCAATTACAATATCAGAAACAGAAAGTGTCTGAACAAGAAAAAAAACAGACCTTTGCTCAGTACTTATAATTCATCTGTAGATAGATGGATGAAATATATCAGTACCGCATTAAGAACATCAGTACCTATCTGTCCTTAAATGACGTGACAAGCCTTTTTTCAGATCTCTCTGCTAATGTGAATTAACCCATTTTTTGTCCTTGCTGATTGCAATTATTACAGTGGGCAACTTTGGGCCTCTTAAAGGCAGGCTTAAGCTGTCTGATGTCTACCTCATTCCTATCACTATGCTATCTTTTCTGTTCTTGTCACTTTTACCGTATTGGGACAACTGAGTGTCACCGTCAGTTTCTTCCTGTATTTTAGTTTCTAACTCGCTGCTGAAAACCAATAATGTAACATTATTTTTTGGTTGTTACTTACAGCTTTCTTAACAAACACTGTATTTTTGATCTTTTTCCAAAAAACACTGTTATTTTGACAGTTCTGCACATTGCTATGACATTTATTATTAAATTATTTATTAATTATTTAATATTTCTTAGTTTCATCATCATAACTAGAAATAGCATATCAAATTTAGTTATAAGTGATTAGAACTCACTAGTTTCTTTCTACATGAGAAATATGTCCTGTGATTCACACATTTTCTCATTTAATGCGGCTTTCATAAGTTTTATGTCTTTTAAGAAGACTTTTATTAATTCCAAACTCAACTTACTCAGTGCCTGTTGCTATTTATGTTGAAAGGCCTGTCTTTTTTAACCATAATTTCATACTTGATACTGTTTTAAACCTCTCCAAACTATCCTTCCAAAGACAGGCAGCAAGTATACATTATTACTGCTAATAAAGGATCCTCACATAGATAATTAGCTTTTCTATATCACGGAAACTAACTTTTAAATACTAGTCCAGCAGACCTACTAAGTGCATCCTTGATTGTGGTAGAAATGTTGACACTAACAAAAAAGTTATCATCACATATTTAGCCATATCATGATGAAGGGAACTAATGTTAGCTATGCACACACAGACAAAAATCACCACTCTGAGTGCACCACATTCAGGAAAATAATCACAGTATGTTTTGGCAAGATGCTGAAGAAAACAAGCATGGACAACAAGTAAAATCCAAAATGTCTTTATTCAGATCAATCTTAAATTTAATAATAATAATAATAATAATAATAATAATAATAATAATAATAATGAGCATTATATCATCAGGAATGCATCTGAAAAATATTTAAAAATATAGCAAATGTTGAAACTAATTAGGTTAATTAGATTTTTAAGTAGCATCTTATTGCCAACTGTCTTAACTTGCAACTTGTCAGTCAAAGTGTTCAACTTGAAAACAATGTAGTCAATGTCTATAAAATCACATGGTGCACCTTATTACAGTGTATGGCTAGAATAGTTTGTTTCCTCCTCTTAGTTAAAAATGTATAAAGGTATAATGGAAAACAATAATTCAGATCAGATGAGACATGCACCCTTAATACATTCTGCCACTTAGCCTGTTGGAAGAGCAATTCATTGTACATGGAAGCACTGCTGGAATCTTCCATTAATACCATATTTGCAAATAGCTTAAAACTGTAATCTGTTGTTGTTGTTGTGTCTTTCAGCTTTTCCCGGTTAGGGTTTGCCACAGTGGAACTCCGGTCCGCTAATGATTGGCAGTAGATTTTTACGTGCAGAGTTGCTGGCCCTGACGCACAACCTTCAACGAAGATACGCCCATTCACGCATGTCTCCACACAGAAGACGCTCTAGCTGAGAATCAAACAGGACAACGTCTTACTGTGAGGCGGCAACGCTACCGCAGCACCACCACTGCAGTTAAAACTGTAATCTGTCCCATTCAATAATATATGTTTGCAAAATTCCATTATTAATATTAAGTCTTTGAATTTCATTGTTGCGTTCCCACATTCTCCTCCTCAGGATTCTTCTAATTTCCCCCATAAAATACTCCTAAACAATGCTGACCTAAATACAACATATTGGTGGTTGCTATACCCCTCAGCTGTCCAAATTTATTTGTTGTCAAACTTTTGTTCCATCCCTCTTAAATTTGGAAATTGTTCTGAGAAGTTGTGTTAATCGTTCCAGCATTTAAAAAAGTGTTGCTAATTTGGGGGCTTTTCACTAATTATTATTATTGCCTTTTACATTATGACAGAGGTAACAGTTGAGAGATATGCAATTGTACAAGTTCAGAAACTGTGAAAACAAAATAACCTGTCAGTGAAATATAATGGCAACTGCTACATCTGCCACATTTGTGGATCCCGCATAACTTAGACTTAATAATGTTAGATGTCTGGCCACCAATGTATCAGCCACAAATTTGTTAACCTAATTGTTCACTGACAACATATAAGAGTGATTTTTAAACTTCCCTAGCACTGAAAAACTGTTGTAATTTGTACATAAAAAATTAACTGATGCTGTAGTATTGTCATACCATTTGTTCTAGATGTAGTCATTTTCACATATTCAGCTTCTTCCACTGCTTTATTAGTTACAACTCAGGACATCGCCTGTCTTTATGTCTTTGAATAGTGTGTCAGGTGTGAGTAAAATATATTTCATTGTCAGCAGTACTTGTACTCAGTGTAATTATCTGACTGTCAAGAATGCTTTTTCATATGCAGTGGGTGTTTACTTTTAAAATGTTAACTTTTTTCCCAAAGGCTTCCTAAAAATATATATATGTCTTATTTCTGTCATTCTATATGTGTACCATAGTAAAAAAATGGCTGAGAAGTTTGACTGATTTTAAATGTAAATACTACATCAGTCGGATTAGAGGTAATGTGAAATTGGAACTGTGTTAAATTCCATTTACTTGACACACTGCAAAGATACAATAGATATTTTCCCTTGCGGGTGATCTCTTAAAACACTGAGAGCTTAAAATTAATATGTAGTAATGTTCTTTGCTAAACTGATACTACATTGTGTGCTTTTATTTATTTCATTATAGACTGATAAGAGGAGAGGTGATATGGGCTAGTTATAATGGAAAACACACAAAATGACCAATGCTTGCTGCTTAAACAGACCATACAAATGTGAAAATATGATTAATTAAAAAAGACCTTTATTAACAACACAGATTAAGCACTTTTGTCCTATAACCCAGCACTTCGTCAGAATAAATTAAATCAATTCCCAGTAGGCTTTAAATAGATAAGCATGGCAGCAATTAAATATCTAAATATCAATTAGGGAAACAAATTAAAGTGACAGTACAAGGTTAAAACTAATGTGTATTAAGATAAATAAAAAATCATTTCGGGTAAACATTTAACATAGATAAAACACTTGTAAATAAACATATTCCACTAAAACTGTAACCCTAAAAACTTAGACGATCTCAAAAACATCATGTTTTCATTTTCAAAAAGGGTTGAATAGAACTTTGTTCATTTATCCTTGGTTTCTGAAAAAGTATTCGGAGCTTGCCATAGTTAAAGGTGAGCTCACAAAACTGATTGAACTCCTATCGCAACTAAGCAATGGTCCTGGGTCAAGGTTTAATGGTTCAACTCCTTGCCTGTCAGCTCCAATTGGAGGACAAGCCAAAGTGAATGACAAGAAAGAAGTTGAGGTGGTCAGAGGCATTGCTAAAGACAATTCTTTTGAGACCAACGGTGGATTTATTATTATTTGTAGTACACAAGAAGAAGATAAACAAGATGGAAGCAATGTAAATAAAGGTACTGTGTCCAAAAAAAATACACTGCCATTTCTCTAGCTTTGGCTGTGGGGAAATGGGGAAATGTAAACAATGGTGCTATTTATAGACATTTTAATCGGAGAGAGTCCTTTCAGACTAATGAAAGAAGTGATATAAGAACTAACTACCCCCCCATAGCCATCCTCTTCACCTTGCAAAAATCCTAGAAAATGTATCCACAACCAACTCATTAACTACTTCTTAAACAATAACCTCCTTTCCAGTACTCATCATGGTTTTACACCTAAACATACTACCAGCACCACCCTCCTAACTTTCACTAACACCATCCATCACTTCATGAATGAAGGCCAGCTGGTTTCTTCCATATTTCTTGATATGTCCAAAGCCTGTGACACTGTATCCCACCAGCTAATACTTACAAAAAGCACAGTTTTGTACCTACCATAAATGTAGATGTTCGAGTGTTTACCATCAGGCAGTCCTGCAGTCGGTCCGAATTCCAAAGTCTTGGTCCGGCGTCGGTTGCTGTCGCTTCTTCCCTGACGTCAGTGCACCAGGGGTATATAAGATGCATCCAACACCATTTTCTTCAGTTTTTCTTGCCCCAGATGTCAGGTACCCCCAAGTAGGTAGGCAATACATATTGCTAATCAAAAATATACAATAAAAACAATACCTTCAGTTACCAGCAAATACACCCCAAAGGTTGTATAGGATAGAAAGGTATAGATAAGCCCAGCTAGTTCAGAGGGGATGGAGGGAGGGTAACCTGGACTGCAGCAGTGTGAACACTCGAACATCTACATTTATGGTAGGTACAAAACTGTACTATGTTCATCGTGTTACACTGCTGCAGTCATTGCACTTGGGTAGAATCCCAAAGCTGAGGTTGGGTGGCTGGTCTATAAAGAGTTAGGATTGGCTATGAGGCCCTGCAGAACTGCAGTGGCAAATCCTGCTCTAGATTTAGAGTAAAGAGGCAGGTGGTAATGCTTGGTAAAGGTGTGCACTGAACTCCAAGTTGCCGCCTCCAAAATTTCCTTGGTAGGTACTCCTCTGAGAAAAGCTGTTGAAGTGGCTGCTGCCTGGTGGAATGTGGCCTAATGTTATTTGGGACTGATTTTCCATGCTGTGTGTAGCAGTACCGAATACAGTGTCCTATCCATTTGGATATAGTCTGCTTTGAGATAGCCTTGCCCTGTGATCCTGCAGCATATGCTACAAACAGTTGCTCAGTTTTCCTGAAAGCCTTTGTTTTGTCCAAGTAGAAGCATAGCTGCCTGTGTATGTCCAAAGAATGCAGAAGTTTCTCCCCTTTATTCTGGAGGTTTGGATAAAAAGTTGGCAAATGGATGGTTTGGTTAACAGCCACACTAGATACCACCTTTGGCATAAAGGTAGGATTTGTTCTTAAAGATACCCTGTCCTGATGAAAAATGATAAAAGGTTCCACTGCCATTAATGCCTGTAGCTCTGAGACTCTTCATGCTGAAGTTACTGCCAGGAGCAGAGCTGGCAGTAATTTTAGATCGGCTGTACTGGCTGGCTCAAAAGGTGGTAGGGTCAGTTTTTCCAAAATGAAATTGAGGTCACAAGTTGGTGTTGGTGCTCTCCGGGGCGGTCTTATGTTGTTAGCCCCTCTGAGGTACTGCTTTAGCAAGGGATGAGAGAATAAAGGAGGATCCATGTTGTAATGTGCTGAAATGGCAGAGGCGTGAATCTTAATTGATGAGAAGGATAGGCCTCTGTCCAGCATCTCAGTTAAGTATTGTAAAATCTGAGGAATGTTTGGAACAAGAGGGTCAAGGCTTTGAGCCTGGTTCCAGGCGCAGAATCTCTTCCATTTTTCTGAGTAAGCTTTCTTGGTGCTAGGCCTCCTGGCCTACAGAATGACATCCATAACAGCTTTAGAGAGAGGTGTTGTCTGTTTGACTAATGTATCTGCCATGCAGCCACGTTTAGGGTTTTGAGCTGACCGTGCAGGATCTGATTGTTTTGTTGAGTCAGAAGGTGTGGAATTTGAGGCAAAATCCATGGTGGACCTTGAGCCAAGTTCCTTAAGATAGGGTACCAGTGCTGGCATGGCCAGTCTGGAGCAATCAGGATCATCTGTGTTTTTTCTTGTCTGGCTTTTAGGAGTACCTTTGAAATGAGAGGCAGTGGTGGGAAGGCATAAACTGTTAGGTTTTTCCAGCTGAACAGAAGAGCATCCACTTTCCATGCTTGTTTGTGATAAGTCCTTGTGCAGAATTTTTGTAGTTGGCAATTCAGTGGGGATGCAAAAAGATCTATGTCTGGGCATCCCCACTTTTGCGTTACCATGCTGAAGATTTGTGGATTAAATTTCCATTCGTGAGGGTCCATGATATTTCTGCTTAGATTGTCTGCCAGAGTATTTTTCTTTCCTGGCAGGAATTGTGCTTGTAGTTGAACTTGATACATTAGAGCTGTGTTCCACAAGGTCATGGCTTGCCTGCATAGGGGATAAGAATGAGTGCCCCCTTGCTTGTTTATGTACCACATTACTGTGGTGTTGTCTGTCTTTAGTAGTAATTGTCCTGGATGTAGAAGGTCCTTGAAGGCTGTTAGGGCATTTTGAACAGCCAGCATCTCTTTTTGATTGATGTGAAGATGCATCTGGTCTGTGTTCCACTTGTCCTGAATGCATTTTCCTGCCATGTGTGCTCCCCAGGTGTAATCCGAAGCATCTGTTGTTAGAGTTTGCCTGGCTGTGGGTTGGGTGAAAGGCTGACCCTTGTTTAAGTGACATGCTTGTGCCCACCATCGAAACTCCTGTTGTAGGCAGGGAATCATTGGTATTACTGCTTCTAAACTGTGAGAGTGTTGAGTCCAAACACTTTTCAGGTACCATTGTAATTTCCTCATATGCAGTCTGGCATATGGTATTAGTAGTATGCAGGATGCCATGTATCCCAGGGCCTGCAGAATTTTTTCTTGCAGGGAGATGGGACTTTCTTGCCAGCAAATGAAAATATTGAATTAGTTGAACTTGTTTGTCTGGCGTGAGGTAAGCCATATGGGCAGTTGTATTTAAGCTGGCACCCAGGAATATAATCTGTTGCGAGGGCACTAGTTTTGACTTCTTTTCATTTACTGTGTACCCTAGAGAAATTAGCAACCTTTTTACAAATGCCAGATGCTGTAGAAGAATGTCCTTTGTCTCTGCTTGAATGAGGCAGTCGTCCAGATATGGATATATTTGAATTCCTTTTTGTCTGCAAAATGCAATTACTGGTGCCAGGCACTTTGTGAAGACCCTGGGCACAGTAGATAAGCCAAAGGGCAGTGCAGAGAATTGGTAGTGCATTGTACCCAGCGTTGACTCTGAGGTATCTACTGCAATTGTGTCTGATAGGGACATGCAGGTATGCCTCTTTGAGGTCCAGAGTAACAAGCCAAGCCTTCTTGCCCAGCATAGGTAGAAGCTGCTGTAATGTCAACATTTTGAATTTCTGAATATCCAGGTAAGTATTCAGAATTGAAAGGTCTAGTATGGGCCTCCAGGCCTTGTCCTTTCCGGGGACCAGGAAGAGTCCTGAGTAAAATCCTTGTCCTTGTTCCTGTTTTGGTACTTTTTGAACAGCTCTCATGTCCATGAGAGCTGAAATTTGTTTCTGTGCCTCTGCCCATTCATTTTGTGGCAGGTCTGGCATTCCTTTTAGCCTTGGCAAAGTATGAAAGTGGAATTTGTAACCTTGAGACACAATATTCAGGACCCATTTGTCTTGGGTGGTTGTTTGCCAGTTTTGAGAAAAAAGTGCTAGTTTTCCCCCTAAGGGGGCTTTCAAAAGGGACGTGCTTGTCGTACAAAGGGGAAAGTCACTGTGACTGTTTCCTGTAAGGTTGAGACTTGTCCTCACCACCTTTTGGGGTTAAGGTGCCCCACTGTCATTGTCTGTTTGAGCGTTGGAGTTGAGATCTGCCTCTTGGGTGTCTGTATCTGCCTCTCTGTGGCCTGTTTGACACTGGAAAGGACCAATTCTTTGTTGGCCAATTTCTGCTATCCGAGGTGGCTGTACCTGTAAGAAATCCTTGACTGTTTGCATAGATTTAGCTTTATCCTCCATTTTCTTTAACACCTCTTCTGCCTTAACACCAAACAAAGGTTCATGCTGTAAAGGAGCATCCAATAATTTTGCCTTAACATGATCAGGTAAACTTTGTTCTTTTACCCAAGTATGCCTTCGAATTACAGAACCTGTAACTGCGGCTCTACAAGAGGCCTCTAAAGAATCAAAACCACATTGCAGAGTATGTTTTCCCACCTGTTCAACTGCATGCAATCAATCCTGCATTTCCAGAACCTGTAACTGCGGCTCTGCAAGAGGCCTCTAAAGAATCAAAACCACATTGCAGAGTATGTTTTCCCACCTGTTCAACTGCATGCAATAAATCCTGCATTTCTTTACAATCAGGAGCTTCTGTGCTTGCAAGCATTTTCCGTTTTAACTGAGCCATTAAATATTGTTGGTACTTAAGCATGTGAAACTGGCAATTTAAAGCTCTTACTGCTAAAGTTGCAGAAGTGTATACTTTCTTCCTCCATCTATCCAAAGCTCTGGAATCTCTGTCAGAGGGCACTGGATTTTTTGCAATGGAAGCCTTAACCCCTTTTGGACCCTGGGAAATAGTTTCTGGATCAGCAGAAGGGTTTGTGTAAAGAAACTTGTGAGAGTCGGTGACTCTATAATACCTATCTGGCTTAGCTGGTGCAGGGGGCAAAGAGTCAGGAGATAAACTGGATTCAGAGGACACATCATCCACAATATCTAGCACAGGTGGAATAGCCAGGGGCCTGTGTTGAGGCAATAAGAGAAAATCCCTGAGCCTTTTCTTGGATTCTGAGTAATCCTGGCTTTCCCAATGGAAATGCTCCCTCATGGTATGTAAAGTTTCCCCAAACGAATAATCCTCAGGAGGAGAGGCTGAAGGGATAGATTCTTCAGCATCAGAGTCCTCATAGGGGGGTAGAGAGTATCCCTGGTCTGAAGAGGAATCAGAGGAAATGGAAACCTGATCAGAGGAGTCATAGTCTGTATCATGCCTAGGCCTTTTCTCAGGAGGGGGATGGGAACCCCTGATTAGAGTAATGAGGTCTTCGGCCATTTTAAGCATCTGTTTCTTAGGCATGGAGGACTGTCCAGGAGAATGCTGTACTTGTTTCTTTGTCTTTAATGGTACCTTTGTCTTGGCTGTTGTTTTAATGGTAAGTTCTGAAGGTCTGAAAACACCCTCAGAAGCCGATGCCTGCTCAGTGGCTCCGGACCCATCTGAGGGATTAGTTTCTGTAGGCCCAATACCTTGAGTTTCCAGAGGCCTAGATATCTCCATGTGGGAGTCGGAAGTGGCCTGTGGCTCTGAGGTAGCGGGTGTCAGGGGCTGCGAAAGCACCTCACTGAGAACCGGTGAACTGACGACTGGCCTAGAAGAGGTTTTGTTGTCGGTTTTGGACCTCGGATGCCTGTCTTTATCCTTGTCTTTGCGTTTTTCGGTATTGAGGTCATCGGCTGTTCAGACGGCATCGTATAATTGAACCTTCGGCCAAAGTAGTGCAAAGCAAAATCAAAACGTCTTTTTATAGTGCGTTTGTTAAATCTAGCACAAAACCGACAACTAGTGACGTCGTGATCAGGGTCTAGGCATGGAATACAGTAAGAGTGGAAGTCCTTATGAGGTATTTGCTTCCCACAAGAAATACAATTATTAACTTTTTCTGACATCAGTCGGAGGCAAGAAAAAAGTTTCTCCAGTGGGGTACTTAGCTTTATTGAAGACTTCAGATCTGAAATTTGACTTCGAAAATCTCAGGAGTCGGCCGACCGACACTTGCAAACTGCTTCTGCTTCGGGCACCGTGCAGCAAGAAAGACTGAAGAAAATGGCGTCGGATGCATCTTATATACCCCTGGCACACTGACGTCAGGGAAGAAGCGACAGCAACCGACGCTGGACCAAGACTTTGGAATTCAGGCCGACTGCGGGACTGCCTGATGGCAGGATAACCCAAGTATAATGACTGCAGCAGTGTGACACGATGAACATCTGTCTTCTTATGGCCTTAGTCCTCCAACACTAACTTGGTTCCATAGCTGTCTTTCCAATCAACAACAGGCTACAAAATGGGAAAACTCCCTTTCCCCGCTACTCCCCCATCACCCTGGGTATACCACAAGGCCCTATAATGAGTCCTATTCTTTTTATCATATTCACAAATAACCTTAGTTCAGCAACCCAACTTGCCTCCATAGTACAGTATGCCGATGATGCTACACTTATCTGCTCTGCCTCCTCCCCCAAGAACTAGAACAGAAAATGCAATCATCTCTGCAGGACATAGAAACATACCTCTCTCACCACCAGCTTATTTTAAATCCCAATAAAATCAAAATATTAGTTTTCAGTAACAAAAAAGCAAAATCTTCCACACCCCCTTTCTCTATTACGTCTGCAAATGGTACCATGATAGATCCCACTAACTACACTAAACTTTTAGGGGTTACCATAGGTAATAACCTCAAATTTGATATACATATTGCATAAGCTATCAAAAAAGTCCACATAAAACTTGCCACCCTACACAGGGCCAAACCATACTTAACCCCCAATGCCAGATTTGCCACTGCTTGCACACACCTGCTATCCTCCCTCCTATATGGTTCACTCATATTCACAAACCTTAGAAGATAAGACCTCAACAATCTTGAAGCATGCCACAACAAGATTGCTAAATATGCCACTAATCATCCATACAGATCTCACCACTGTGCAGCTCTCTCACAGTTAGAGTGGCTAGAGCTCCTCAACCTTTTATTATTTGATCAACTAACCTTAACCCACAAAATTATCTGTCACCCCCAGCAACTGCCCTGTGATCTGCTACTTAGTCCAACCTAGTAACAATCTTAGAACTCTTAGATCTTTTAACAACTTGTTACTCAAGTTTGCCAACTGCCACAACAGTCATGGTGACTCCCTCTGTTCTCACAAGATATCTAAATTCTGGAATGCTCTTCCAGAGACAATAACAAAACCCCCTAACCACAACCAGTTCAAATCACTCCTAAAGGAACACCTGACTAATCATTGGCTATACTCTTGCTACTTTATAGGATAATTATTTAACCCTTTTCAACTACTGTTCCCTGCACTGCTCCTATCATTTGTTTATTAATTGTGCTTATATAGAAATTATTACACTACTACGAAAATAAAATTGCCAAAGATTCCAAAGACAACCACAAGACATTCTATAACTATGTCAAGAATCTAAATGGCAATTCTCAGATCTGCTCTGAGATAAAACAGAATGGCATTAAATATACTGATCCCAAGGATATTGCCAGTATCCTGGCAGATCAATTTAGTGCCAACTTCACCCCCCCCTCACCCCCTAAACGGCCCATGTCAATACCGGAAGATTGCCAAATTCTGGTAATAACGGCCACACAGGTAAAAAACGCACTTTCCAAAGCTAAGAATACAGCATCCTTGGAACCAGATGACATCCCGGGCTGTGTACTACATGAACTACAATATGAACTGGCACTTCACCTAAGTGTCATGTTTAATCATAGCCTCACCTCAGGTTTTGTGCCCAGTGAGTGGCGCAGAGCTACAGTTATCGCAGTCCACAAGGGGGGATCCACCTTGGATCCCGGAAACTATTGTTCCATCAGTCAGACGAGCCTTATCTGCAAGGCCATGGAGCGTATTATCATGGAACTTAAAAACAAAGACATTGGCAACCTTCAAACACTGGACCCCACCCAGTTTGGGTTCTTGAAGGGCCGATCTTGTCTCCTGAACCTGACTGACTTCTTCAAATCTTTCTCCAGAGCCATGGACAAGGGTAAGGTGGTCCACACAGCCTATCTAGATCTTACCAAGGCCTTTGACACCATCCCCCACTCTGGAATCATAGATAAACTTACTAAGCTGGGTATTAATCCCTACATCACCCAATGGGTTGCCAACTGGCTTACTGACAGAACCCCCACTGTAAAAGTAGCCGACTCCAAATTCAGCTCCAGACAAGTGACAAGTGGATTACCTCAGGGTTCAGTCCTGGGACCGCTCTTGTTTGGCATCTACTTCTCTGAAGTACAGGCCAACACTAAGGGACTCTGGCTAACAAAGTTTGCAGATGACTGCAAACTGGGAGCCATTATTGAATCCCCAAATTATGTGGATACTCTACAAAAGGGCCTTACAGAAACAGATGCTTGGTGCCAGAGTCATGGGCTCAAGCTCAGTGCCAAGAAATGTATAGTTATCCCCTTTGGGAAAAAAACATGTACCCATGAATTACCACATAGGTGGCAGTACACTCAACACCGAAAGTGTGATAAGAGACTTAGGGACACAGGTGGACAGTGGTCTCACCTTCGATAACCACATCGCCACAACAGTCAGGAAATCCTTCTATGTGGCACACCTCATCACTAAGGGCTTTTCATCCAGAAAAAAGGAGGTCATTGTCCCACTGTACTCATCCCTCATTAGACCCACTATAGAATACAACACCCCATTTGGTATATACCTCTCAAGACATCTGCAACAACTGGAAAGGCCGCAGAAATACCTCACTAAAATAATCACAGGCCTAAAGCAGATGCCCTTCGCTGACCGCCTTAAAAAACTCCTAGCTATACTCTGTCGTATATTGTCTACTCAGAGGCGATCTCTGCTTAACATACAAGGCCATGCCAAACCCAGAGCTGTTGGACATGCCACACTTAAAGAAATCCCAATCCCTCAGAGCCACATGCTCCAGGGATCCAAACCTTGTCATCACAATAAACAAAACATGCTGGAGGGATAGGTTCCTGACCCAGAGACTCCCCAGACTCTGGAATAGACTGCCCATACATGTCAAGCAGAGTGCCTCTTTGGCCCTCTTCAAAAGGAACCTTGACGACTGGATGGGAGAAAGGAAATTCACCCCAGGGATCACGTCAGTCGCCCTGCTAGACAGGAGTCCAGGGAAGTAAATAGTGTGGGAAGAAATAGCAAGGGGAATTGTTACGGCTAGGCTTGTATAGGCCCTAGGGCTGATAGCCTAGTACCAACCTATGAACCTATGAACTTGCATTGTGCATTTGTTTTTTTTGTACTATTGTTTGTATTATTCTCTTGACTATATTGTACACCTGCCTGCATTGTATTCTGTTGGATATGTTTTCTGTAATATTGTGGAGCTTTTCTTCCCGGGTCAACGCTGAAAATGGGCCCCGGCCCAGTCGGACACTACCAGGTAAACAAATGTAATAAATAAAATAAATAATAAATAAATATAGAGATGGATAAACACTCCTTTCCTAACAACACTAATTTTATGTGGCTTATTTGTAAGTTGTTTGATTTTAACAACAAATTATTAAACAGACACCCAGTGGAGACAAATAGTGATATGCTGCCAATTCACTCAACAAATGGATTTTCAAGTTAGAAAACTCTTTTTAAAGTCTCCATTTGGAAAATAATGATTTAATTAAGTGTCAATACTTGAAAATTGTCCCACAGGAACTGAGGATTTTTAAATTTCTGTTTGGTTTGCAATATGATGATAATATGTATGATGAATTTGCCAGTATGTTTGATGAACACAGCTTTTTATTGTTAATGAATATTATTAAGTTTAAGGAAAAAATGAAACTAAACTTCTATCTGAAGCTGAAAAGTTAAGCAATGATATTTTGAACAATTTGATTGTTGAATAGTGGAAATATTTTTATAATAAAAGAGTGTCCTTAGTAGAAAGGAAATGTACGAATATTTCTAAGAAAAAGCAGAAGGAAATTGATAGAGATATTTAACAGTACAAGACAAGGGAAGTGTATCCCATTATAAACAATGTGTATGAAATTATCAAACATTTTAATAAAATGAACACTAATAATATGAGTGGCAACATTAGAAATGTTAAACCATACATTAGTGAGAGCAATAATAAGATACAGGGTTTTTACAAGCCCCACTATCACAGGAAGAGGGAAATTCAGAATGCACAGTATGTGGATTTGGGCCAAGAGTCCCATCAGGGAATGGCAAGAACTGGCGGAACACAAGGGTGGAACAGGTGTTAAATATCACAGCTGATGGAATTGTGTGTTCCCATAATGTGTTCCACATATATAACTATACCAATAGGATTAGTAAAAAAAGGCACCCAGGAAGGAATTCAGAACTCAGAGTTAAAGTTTATTCTCTCCAACTGTCGATGTATAAAGCAAGCACCAGCAAATACCATAAACAATACACTTGAAAGTCCGTTTTCGTCATACACTGACTTCATCAGATACAAACTAATCATTCCTTCTCTATTTAAATATCAAGTATAATTAATAATTAACCCATAAGAGTACAATAATAATCAACTGATTAAATATGTAAAATAAATTATATATACATATGTCGGTGCACGTACACACACAAAAACCGCTAAAATGTCACTAAAAAGATAAAACAATTAATAAGTGTATTATTTCTAACATTTCTTCATAATATAAACATTAAAAATGTATAACTTTATAAAATAAAAATTCATGAACAAAAATGGATAAAAAATGACAATACCTTCATCTAGTGGTTATAATAAATATTACCACTCAAAGTTTAGCAGCTTTGTATTTTAATACTGGTGACAAAGACAAATTTTCATTCATACCGGGACACCTATTGGCTTCTAATATAATCTGCCAATAAAGTTCCCTATTTTCAGTTCTAAGCTCCCACAAACCTCCTCTCTTGTCTTTGGCCACCACTTTTAATATGAAAAAAGAAAATATAGCATTTTGACAGGTTGCACTGTGTCTATATAGGGCATTGCTAGTATTGTGATTTCTGAGTTCATATAGATGTTCGTAGATTCTCCTGCGGAGTTTCCTTTCCATTTTCCCCACATAGAATCCACTACATGCCCTACATAAAACCAAATATACAGCTCCACTAGTTTCACATGTAGCATATTCTGTACTAATCAATGTTCTATTTCTTGCCATTAACTCTACTTTGTCACCATTATAAATAAAAGGGCATTGTGAACAATGTCCACATTTATAAATACCTTTCTTACCCCGTCCAAAAGGATAGAATACACCACTTTTTCTTTCTACAATATTCTTAATATTTGGACCCTTTTTAAAGACATATTTCAAAGGGTTATCAAAGATGTCTAGATCTGAAATAGCAGAAAATCTGCTCCATTCCTTTTCAACAGTTTTAATAATTGCCCCAGCATCTCCACTGTAATTAACAACAAATGCTCATTCAAAAGCCTTATTGGTGTCATTGTTGCTATTAGATCTAAGCACCTTTCCTTTGCCTTTGCCTAATTTGGGTGCAAACCTACTCAATCTCCCCAAAGTCACCTCCTGTTTTACTTTTCTCAATAATTCTGGTGGGTACCCTCTCTGTGAGAACATTTGTTCCAAGAGCCTACATTCAGCTAAAAAATCTTCTGCACTTACTGACTTACTAGTGTATCATTTATGGTATTTGCTGGTGCTTGATTTATACATTTATGGTATTTGCTGGTGCTTGATTTATACATTGACAGCCGGAGAGAATAAACTTTAACTTTGAGTTCTGAATTCCTTCCTGTGGGCCTTTTTTAACTAGTTGTGACCTTTTTGGCACTTCGTTTCACATTTGAGTTTATACCAATAGGATTATTGCTAAAGATTATTTTTCTTTATTTCAGAAAGGTTTTAAATTTGTTCCCAAAAAAAGTATGACTTAGTTGATTCCCTTTTAGAAAGTAAATATTATACAAGGAACTTGAATTTGGAGGTGTATTTTAAAGATGAATTTTCAGGTGGTGTCATTAACCTCAAATCTCATGGAGACATTGATTAAGAAGAGTATATTTAACCCCCCACTCCATCCTATTTTGCAAGTTTTTGACAAAGGTATTAAAGATGGTTTGTACAAATTATATGTTCTTCCTATTAAAAAGAAATACAGTCATCCTAATTTAAGTAGGGAAGAAAGAGAGTTATTTAATAATTTGATGAAAGATGAGTCCATCCAATTATGAAACTGGACAAAGGTGAGGGAGTTGTGTTGTTTCAGGCTTCATCTTATTCTGAGGCTATAAATGATATTTTACATGACTGTGGGGCTTATTCAGAGGTGTCATCTAATGAAGTGCATACTTCTTACCATAAGAATTAACTTATTTATTGAATAGTTTCTTCTTGATCAAAGGATACCAGAATAGGTTTATAAGTTTATAAAGGTTGAGAATCTTATTATCCCTACCATTTTTGTATTCCTAAGACCCACAAAAATGTAAATAAACCCCTTTTAAGGCCAATCCTATTGTGGTAGCCAGAGGTTCCAAAACTCACCCCTTGGAGTGGTTATTGATAAGTGGCTGAAACCCATATAACATAATATACCCTATTTGATTATTGCTTCTTGGGACTTTCTTGGTAGATTAAAATGTTCATAGATTAGATTAGTTAGTACTAGGCTAACTGCACTTGTGAGCCGTTTTAAGCCTAGCCAGTTATCCCTTGTGAGACTCAAACCCTGCACTTTGTGTTTGCAAGGCAAACACTTTAACCATTAGGCCACCCTCCTCAACCAATGTGAATCATGGAAACCTTTTGACCACTGATGTTAGAGATTTGTTTACCATAATTCCCAAAGAGGAAGGACTTGCATCTTTTTGCAATAGTGTAACCAAGTATACATCTTTTTCGAATGATAGGGTTAAACTTATGGCAGAATTTATGTCTATTGTTTTGGATTATAATTATATATATTTTGAAGGAGAGATTTTTAAACAAAATAAGGGAGCAGCTATGAGGGCCTCTTGTGCATCTTTGTACGCCAATTTGGTAACAGTGGACTGGGAAACTAAGACAGTTTTTAATTTGGAATTTTTGTTAACATAAAATTATATGTTAGATTCTTGGACGGCATCTTTATTTTATAGAGTGGTAAGGAGGAGGAAATATTGAAATTTCTTGAATACCTGAACAACACCTCAAGTTTTTTAAAATTTGCTTATAATTTTAACTAACAACAGATTAACTATTTGGATACTCTTATAGCATACACTAACTATATGCACAAATCTAAGGGCTACCGAAAACCTACCTTTAGTAATGCTTATTTGGATTTTGCTAGCTGCCTCCCCTTGAGTAAAAAGAAGAGTACTGTCAGTGCATCTGAACAGCCAGAATGACATTTTATATGATGAAGTGGTTAAAGAATTAGATATTGTAGAAGATATGTTTATTAAAAGAGGGTAGCCTGACCACATGGTAAGTGAGATAAGGAATTACGTTCAATGTCAGTGTGGTACACAATACAAACCCCTGTTAGGTTTGGACTATGACAAACAGAACATAAGAGGGAATAATTATGAAAAGACTTTGGTAATACAGCATTGCTTCCAGACAGGGGAAATTATGAATATTATAGAAAAAGAATTAGAATATTTTACAAGCCAACCTGGATATTTTTCAATTACTGGGGCCAGAACCCAAATTTTGCTTTAAAACAGGGTGTAATCTTAAAGAATGGTTTGAAAATAAGTAGGATTAGAAAAGAATATCTAAAAGTGGGACAGTTAAATGTAGAAGGTATGTCCAATGCCCCTATATTCTTGAAAATAAAGAATTTAGTGTTAGAAAATGACTTGGGCTCTTCATTACAATTTTGGGGTGGTAATTGTCAATCCAAACATGTTGTACACCTTGCTAATTGTTCAACTATCCTACCTTTTATGTAGGCAAAACGGAGAGATATTTTAAGAAATGTATTTATGAACATAACTATGAAATAATGAAAAAGAATGAGGAAAATGCCTTATATAAGCATTCTATTGTGCGTAAAAGTTTTAAGAAGTTTGAATTAGCAATTTTGGAACAAATAAAATATAATCCATGAGGGGGAAATATGAATGTGAGACTAGAGGCACAAGAAGTGAGGTGGCAGTTTACATTACATGCTTTTCAAAAACCAGGGCTGAATGAACAAAGTCCTATTTAACTCTTTTTAAAAATGAAAACATTCCCCCGGATTCTCTAATCTGCCATGTAGGACTAAACTAGTCCTGCACATAAGTGGCAGTTTAAGAGGTGGACAGCAGCGCACCATGCATAATAAATGAAGATGTGCTGCCAGAGCTCCAAATCCTATACTGAGAGTGGACTAGTGCAGGGGGCATGTCTGAGAGCAGAGCTCTCAGAATAAACACACCCCTGCAGAGTAGAACAGAAGAAAGTGTAAATAAATGAGCGAAACCACTCATAGGTGTCTGCATATCTCCATCAACAGTTGCCATGTGTTAAACAGTGACAATACATTGAAATAAAAAGAAGAAACCCTTGTATTAATTTTTTTAAAACCCCGAGTACAGCTAACCATAGGTGAGCGGGTTTGCCCATCGCCTAGCTGCGGTTAAAGCAGCTGAAAAGGCTGAAGAGGATAACAAGGAATATCTATGCAAATGAAACAGCACAGCAATAGTGGAGTGGTTAGAGGATCCGCCTAATGAACAGGCATTCCTGGTTTGAGTTCCACTGCAGCACAAATCATTTTGCACGGGAAATCTGTATATGAACATCATTTTACATCTTTTTGCCGTATAACCTACATATTAACAATTAAATGTGAACTGGAGTACTGCATGAAATGCACATGTGAAGTGTTAGTGTCATAAAGAATAAGGCACAAGTAAGCAGGTCTAAGCACAAATAAGCAACGGTAAGCGTGTCCAAGTGTGTTTGCATGGGGGAAAGCATTGCCCACACAGAGTAAGTAAAGCAGAAGCTAATTGAGTGTAAGATACTGTAACCGGAGGTTAGCAGTGCCTACCGTCACGCAAACCCACTTACAACAGCTTTAAAGTGCCTTAATCACTCCAGATCAAACGGCCCATGTTCTGCCCAGCAACAAAATAAACTGCCTCTGTAAGGCTCAAACCCAGGACCCTGTACACTATAGTCACAGTAGTTAACCACTAAGCCATCCTAGCAATAGATAAACAAGATTATGGCCATGCATCCCATACATCCACATGGTTTTAGATATATATATATATATATATATATATATATATATATATATATATATATATATATATACAGCAATATGTATATATATATATATATATATATATATATATATATATATATATATATATATGTGTGTGTGTACACATATATGCATGAGCATATACATATATATATATATATATATATATATATATATATATATATATATATATATATATATATATATATATATATATATATATATATATATATATATATATATATATATATATATATATATATATATATATATATATATATATATATATATATATATATATATATATATATATATGTCTGCGTGTTTGTGTCCATAGATATACACAGATTTATATAGCTATGATCGGAAACAGCACACAAGAATGACATATGTTCACAGGCTATGCCAAAGGAAATGAGGTGCCCAAGCAAGAATCATGTAACATAGCATGACCACCCCCCCCAAGCCGGACAGAGGAAACATACACACAAACCCACAAACAATGTAAATAGTCCACTGCTCCCCAGACTACAGGCAGGCTACAACCGGGGGGGGGGGGGGCTGTACACAGTGGATCCGTGAAATCTAATCTTGGAACACAGACAGGAGCATCCCTTGCGGGACGCCCCAAAAATTGACATATTATGGGAGGAAGCCGGTGCGACGATCTTTCTGGCCGGGGTGTGTATATACCCGGAATACAAGGAAGGGAAAGCCTGACGACCCATGGGTCGAGACAATGTACGACATGGGTCCCGTGAAGTGCAGAGTGGGCAGCGTGTAGTGGTGTGTTCAGAGCCGACCTGCACCCAGAGTAAGGATGGGTGCTGCAGAGGCAGTGCAGGTGGGGGAACTATGGGTAGCTAGTTATGGGTCTAGGTGTGCAGGTGTTGGCTGAAGTGGGTCTATACGGACAGTCCCAAGGATGTAAGCAACAGTGTTCACTGGGCAGAGGCGTCGCCCAACGAGCAGCCACACTTGCTACGAGGCCCACTGCAGCAAAGTCTAATCTACATGGCAAAGAATGGAATAACCATATGTAGATGTATATATGTAGAGGTATGTGTTTGTATATCTACCCATAGCTACATGGGGATATACCTCTCTCTCTCCATAGTACAAATGTACACATACAGAGACAGAATACATATACATACCCACATATAGATATATACATATGCAGACACCCATACACCCATATGTCATTTTATATATATATATATATATATATACAGCAATATATATATATACATGTATGCATACATATACTGATATATCTGTATATAGTAATGTATATATATATATATATATATATATATATATATATATATATATATATATATGTGTTTGTGTGTGTGTGTGTGTGTGTTTGTATAAATATACACATGTATACAGCTAGGATATGATACAGCAGTTACGAATTACATATGTTCACAGGCCGTGCAAATGGGGGTGAGGGGTCCAATCAACAAATGTGCAACACGTAGCATCAACCCTCCCCACAGCTAGACCAGTGAAACATACAGACACACAATAAAATTAAACACACCACTGCTTCCTAGACTACAGGCAGGACACTACCAGTGGGAGAGACCCACCAAGTCTAATCTTGAAACAAAGACATGTATGACCCTTGTGGGACACCCAAAATGTCAAACATATTTGCGTTTCCTGCCATTACACCAATGTCGAATGGCAGGCCTTTACAAGGTAGGGGAAGCCTGATGATCCATGGGGCAGACAACATAATTGATGGGACCCGAGAAGTGGGGAGTGGGTACATTGTACAGGTATGGCCAGACCCCACTTGTACCCGGAGTAAGGAAGGGTGCTGAAGTGGATGTGTGGATTGGGAACTATGGGTATGAAATTATGGGCCTAGCTGGGCAGGTGTTGGCTGTAGTGGGTCTATGTGGACCACCCCAGGGATGTAAGCAATAGTGTGCATTTTGCAGGGCCGCCACCCAACGGACAGCCACTCCCACTACGAGTCCCACTGCAGCACAGTCTATTGTACATGGCAAAGAATGGAATAACCAGATGTAGATGTACAACTGAAGAAGTGTGTGTGTGTATATATATACCGATACCTACATGGAGTGAAACCTCCCCCTCTCTGTAGTACAAATGTGTACATACAGAGACAGAATATAATTAAGCACCCACATATAGATATATACATATGCAGACACCCATACATCCATATGTCGATAGACATATATATATATATATATATATATATATATATATATATATATATATACAGCAATATATATATATATATATATATATATATATGTGCATAAAAACACAGATATATACATATATATGCATACAGATATGTAGAAATATATACTTATATATGTGTGTAAACATACACGTATATATAGCAAGGATGTTAATTGAATTATGTATTTAAATCACATCAGTTAACCGGGTAAGTCTGGCTGAGCTCCTGGCTCATTTACAGACCCAGGGAGAAAAGCTCCTCAGGACTAGAAAACAATTTGTTAAATAGTAGTACACAGTATATATATCTCTATATATATATATATATATATATATATATATATATATATATATATATATATATATATATATATGTTATATATATAGCTCTATATATATATATATATATATGTATAATACACCAGTTAAGGATTACATATGTTCAGAGGCCGTGCCAATGGGGGTGGGGGGGTCTACTCAACAAACGTGTAACACGTAGCATCAACCTCCCCCACCTAAACAGGTGAAACATACAAACACACGATACAAGTAAACGCACCACTTTTTCCCAGACCACAGGCAGGATACTACAAGTGGGAGAGACCTGCCAATTCTAATCTTGAAACAAAGACATCAATGTCCCTTGTGGGACACCCCAAAAATTAATGATAATCTTTGTCAGTCCCTCTAACAATTTATCCAACCAGACTGTATACGTACACGGACCAGGAGATTGTGCAAGCCTGATGACCCATGGGTCGAGGCAACGTACGACATGGGTCCTGACATGTGGAGAGTGGGCAGTGTGTAGTGGTGTGGTTAGACCCCCACCTGTACCCACAGTAAGGATGAGTGCTGTAGAAGAGGGCCAGATGAGGGAACTATGGGAATGCAATTATGGGCCTAGGCATGCAGGTGTTGGCTGGCGCAGTTGTATTCGGACCGCCCCGGGGATGTCAGTAATATTGCGAATTGGGCAGAGCTTATACCCATACCTCTCAACCTCTAAAAGCTAAACCACTGGACAGAACCTAAACCATTGGGGGGACAAATAGGGACAGAAAGCACATATTCCACTTAACAACCTTAGAAAGCTGATAGAATAATAGGTTATGCATTAGCATGACTCGTCTGAAGGATGTGGAGTCTTAAACCCAATTACTTGTCTGTATTTAATGGCATCAGTTCCCAGGTATTTGCCAGACAGGTGCAGATTGTAAGAGGAACACACCAATATTATGAAGCACACTCTGGACAGGCCATGGATTCTGTACAGTTGACAGGCATGCTTATGCCTAACGGGCAGCCATTAACCGATATGGGTTCCACTGCAGCACAGTCCAGTGTACATGGCAAAGTACGGTATAACCATATGTGTTGTTGCATTACCCACTACACAACACCTATGAACACATGGACGGAACACCCCATTGTAAGCATGTAAGCTGATATAATAGGCATCACAAGGTATAATTGAAGTCCTCACCCCCATCCAGGGGTCTGAGTGTTCAATGCATACAGCAAATGCAGTGCATATGTGCAGCTGTTATCGTAGACAACATGGCCAGCTGTGGACCTTCCCTGCAGCCATCCTGCACATTCCTGGATAATCCCCCTATTAACACCCCCCTTTGTGCCCCATGCACACCATGTACCTATCAGCCCCTGTTCCATTCCTATTAATGTCTAAGGGTACATGTAGGTGACACCCTCTTCCCCCACTATATTGCCAGTATTTGGAACCCCAGCCCACATGTAGTATCACAGCTGTCCCACAGGACACATGTAACTAACACATGAAGGAACACCACAAGCACACCTGGAGCAGCACAGGCTCAAAACCTTGTGAAACCCCCCCACCTCACACTCTATACCACTACATCAACTAGAGATACTGACACCTCTTGTCCTGCCTTACATACAAATCCCAACATCCGATATACATTCCCTATTGCTCCCCATCCAATTATACCTACGGGCTACTATACAGTTACAATGTCACCCCCACTACCTACCTATCTACTCCTTAGCTATTCGCCTCTACTGTACCACACAGGTATGGAATAACTACACCTACCCCGAATACCTGCATATAACCTATCCTGACCTGAGAAACAGGAATCCAACCTCACCTTAAGCTGACCTTTATCAACAGTCATACCTGACATGTAAACCTGACCAAAGCATGGATAATACCAACAGTTTAATGTAAACTAAGCATGATTAATGGGGGACTTAGCTATGTTATATCTGTTACCCTCTATGAATGTGATCACCCCAGTATTAATTGGGATATGTAGCTGGGGTCAGTGTGGAGCTCTACACCCTGGGCCACCGCTGACAATGGACAAGCATAAAGTCCGAGTGTCCCGGTTGACAGATGTGAACAAAATGCACAATGTTGCGCGTGTGCATGTGGGAACAAGCGGGTGTAAGCCTGTTTGGCCTCCAGTATGCGAGTACCACACTGGTGAAGCAATGTAGAGGCTAACTGAGGGCAAGACGCCGCAACCAGAGGTCAATAATGCTGTGCCTCGGGAAAACAAGTGCATACCCACCTACAAATGTTCTACAGTGCCTTAGTCACTCTGTAGCCAACAGCTGTTGTTGTGGCCATTGACAAAATATTCAGCACTGCCAGGTTGCAAACCCTCAACCCTGTAAACTATAGTAGCCGTGAGTTCTGCTAAGCCATGGTGGATACACATTCAACTGCTGTGATCACAAATGCATCATTCAGCACAGGTATCCAACAGTATAGGAAATGTATATAAGTGTGTAGATTAATACCAGAACACGTGTCCATTGTTCAACCACAGTATTATGAGCAGTCTACGTACAGCACAGAACAGTACCTGTCCAATCATACTGTGAGAACAGTAGTCCTGCATAATACAGAAGGGAATAATGATATATGGTGCAAACCGTGGGGGCTTGTGAGCGTACTTCATGCACAGTATGTCACACGTAGGTTGTTGGTACCATGGAATCGGGAGATGAGGCTGGCCAGGTGTGTGAGCAAAACACTGCTACACAATACCCTAGCAGGATACTACCAGTAGGAGAAACACTGTAGTCCAGTTAGATCTTCTCTTGACACAACAACAGGTCCATCCCTGGTGGGATGTACCAACAGTTGTGGGTCACATCAATGTCACCACCAGTATTGGAGGAGGATCAGGGGAAGGCTGGTATGTACATGGACTAAACGGATGAAGAGCCTGCAGATGCTTGGGTGGGGACAGTATACTGGAGGTGTACTGAGACGTGCAAATGTGTGGAGGTGTAGTATGGCAGGGCTAGCAACCAGGGAATGGATGGATGCTGAGTACATGGAGCTAGGGGCCCAGGGGAAGGGAACATGGATATGTCATTATGGTAGACATATGCAAACGAAGCAAAACAGCAATAGTGTAGTGGCCAAAGCATCCGCCTAACGCGCATGCATTCCCGGGTCGAGTCCCACTGCAGCACATCCTATTTTCCATGTGATATCCATATGTTAACTTCATTGTACTGTATGACCTACTAAGTAACATTTATATTTGCCCACTAGTACTGCCTTAAATGCACATGTGAAGTGTCATACTGACTAAGGCACTAGTAAGCATGTGTAAGTGCATAACAGCAGTAGTATGTATGGATAAGCAGTTGTAAGTGTGGGTATGTGTATTCGCATGGGGGTAAGTATTGCCTACATAGATTGAGCTAAGTAGATGCTAGCTGAGTGTAAGGTAATGCAACCCTGAGCTTAGAATTGCTTAGCTCTGCGCATACACACGCACACCAGCATTCAACCGCTCAAATGTCCCTAACTCACTCTGTATCGGACAGCTGGTGTTCTGCCCTGAAACACAATATGCAGCCTGTGAAGGCCCACACCCAGGATGCTCACATCATACACTACATGATTTACCATTAAACCATGAAAGATGTTCACAACCACTCATTCCACATACATATCATACAGCACATCAGTCAACAGCACAGGGAATGTAGTAATAACACACCACACTACCTCTTAATGAATGAATCACAGATGTAGAGCGCTATAATGTGGGTACATATAGGGATATCTGTCATATCCTGCTCTAATACTCTTCAAACATTGCAAGTTACACAGTTATATGTGGTAGAATACATATATTGCTGGAGATGATACGTCTGAAACACATACATGTCGGCACGAATGACTGACCTCAGTCCTAAGGTCATCCATGTCAATTGCCAAGAGATTGAGGTACAGGCCACACACATAGGCCGAACATGCATGGACATATGGAAAGCTATACATCTGTTAATGCAGAGAGATAGACAGCTATAGGTATATATATGTGTATGTATGACTCACAAATAACCATATAACAGCAATCGTACAGAGATAGATGAATATGTTCAGTGTATATATCCATAGATATATATATATATATATATATATATATATATATATATATATATATATATATATATATTTACATACACACACATACACACACATACATATATATATATATGTATGGATACATATACATAGCTAGAGCTATATCAATGTCCAGTTCTATCCCTTTATATATGGGGGTGTAACATATGTACTTATGCAGATATACATAAAAAAAATATATATATATATATATATATATATATATATATATATATATATATATATATAAATATATATATATATATATATATATATATATATATATATATGTATATATGTGTGTGTGTTTATACAGATAGACATGTGTATAATATTTCCACATGGGAATGGACTCCTGGCCCACTCCATACTACAAAACAGACCATGAGCACAGTTAATGGGGGTGGGGGCACACATGAGGGACACCTGGTAATTACTGCAATGTAACCCCCCCAACCCTAATGGAGATGCTGTGCAATCCAATATCCAGCACATGCAGTACTTGACAGCAGGACCCACCACAACACAGCTACAATGCTCCAACAGTTATCCATGTCACCTGTACATGTCAGGCCAATATCTGTAACATAACATGCAGATACGCCATTGTACCACAGGGAATGTATATGTTGAAGGGCTACACATTACAACGGTACAGATATGCATACACATCCATAGACTGACAATCCTGTGCAGGTGTATATATATATATATATATATATATATATATATAATAGATAAGATATATGGGCTATATGGGTACATATACATATACACAGACAAAAGGTATTAGTAGCCATACATATGTAGCAGTAGTGTGGATGTACTGGGTGCAATGTATATCCCAAGCCACAAGCCCTGTAACCGGTACCTGTGACATGTGTGGTGTGGCAAGCAGCCCCACAACGGGGATACTTACATTGCACATATACCCACTCACAATTCAAAGGACATGACACGACACACAAGTATGTATACGCAGACAACCTTTATTTGTGTACCATACAATAATGTATGCAATTACTGACGGCACATGGATGTTGATGTATATAACCAGTGATGGATGCAAGGCCCACACAATAGAGTCGATGCAGACAGTGCAGATATATATCGTACTATGGTGTCCAGGCTAAGCACTTCAATTCGTACAACAGTTGACAATGGATTTGCCTGAATGATACGTAACAGTCAACAATATCAGATGTAGTTCAGCAGCCTCCATTTACACCCTGTAGTCAAGGCCTAGGGGGACATTCATTACTTGTGCTAATGTCAATGTATTTGTCTCATGTATGGGCCCTGGCCAACAAATGTTGTGGGTGTCCACGCTATGACTGGGATGATAGTAGGAATGCTAGCAGTGGTTAATGATAGGCCATTACCTAACAACTCATACCCGTATCACAACAGGACAAAGGCTGCCATATATTTGGTGGACAAAGGCAGTAACGCAGGGCTATACCTGCAATATTGCAGTACCACACCCTGGAACATGCTGGTGTTACAGGATGTGTTGTAACATACCATTATGCGTGAATATGACATCAGGTACACAAATGGATATAGCCATGTACTGCTAGCATGCAACATACACACTGCCAGTATAATATCCGACACAGGACCTGTGTGGTGGACAGACAACACATGATAGGCACACCTCTGACCAGCTAGAGGATAGGCCCACAGTAGTGAGCTATGCAGGCAGACTGCAGTCCAAGGTAAACTGATATGTACACACACACACACACACACACACACACACACACACACACACACACACACACACACACACACACACACACACCCTGTAACGCCAGTACTATGCAAAGTATTACACCACTCTACTCACAGTCTGTCTGTATGTCCTGATCCTCCTACATATATGTGGCTGCCCTGAGTGTGCAGGTTCTCCTGTAAGAGGTATTGCTACCTGATGTGTGTAACATTGATGCCCACACACAAGAAGGATGTCCATCACACAGGGAATGTACAGGGAATACGCCCACATGATGTAGGGATTCATAGTGGGTGGTTGCCATGACAGTGGTAATTGGAAGTACTACACATGTGTACTCATATATAATATATATATATATATATATATATATATATATATATATATATATATATATATATATATATATATATATATATACATATATGACTATCTGGATACGTACATGTTCATATCATCCCACCATATGTCCTGGACATGGAGTGTAGCCCTACCCCAGCCCCTATAGTCCCAATGTAGTAGTGCAGGGGGATGTCTGGTATGTAGAGCTGGTATATTAATACACATTTGCTACTGTCATTGGGATTTTTGTCACAGACACGGTGTGTGTGTGGAAGGTGACATCTGCTCATAACATGTGTGCCATTGGCTACTGACAGACATCCTAAGGTTATCATGGTACAGTACCTGCATATATAGCAGGCTCGACAGCCATGTCACAGCACAGGATAGGATACACCTGTGTGACAGTGCATAACCATAACCAATGTGAACACAGCCACAGCCACGTATGGCACGCTAGCATAATATTACAGTATATGGACTATCTGTCCTATACCATCCTCATATGTGCCACTCACAGAATGACCCTACATGTACTGGGCTGCTACACAGTCCAGTCTGATAGCTGTCTGTGGTGTGGGACATGTGTGTGTATGGCCCTACACACATATAAGGTAATACGGTACCATACAGTGGGGCAGCATGTGACAACAGATAGAAGGGGAGCTAGAACAATGACATCTACCACAGTCTGTACACAGGCTATACTACATATTAGCAATACACACACTGCCAACATTCACCATCACTACACAGACCTCAGTACTGTACAAACATCCACAGGATTTTCAGGGTATGGCATTAAGTGTAACCCCTATTGTACATGACATGTGTAGCATTCTGGTATATCACTGGCGTGTTATCAGATATGTTGACACTATTTACGGTGTACAGCACATATGCACAACTTCATGCATGACAAATGTACAAAGGTTGACAGAGGTGTGGCTGACAGCACATACACAGGGCCAGTATAGACATGTTGCTGTGATACCCTCATTAATCTACCATTGTACCGGGGTTTGTTGCAACATATGTCCAATGAGGGATATGTAGTCAGTAACTGTCACGGCCTTCACCATCAACAGACTGCAGTCCTCACAGTACCTTCTGCATTCCACGGATAGATGCATTGTGGCTAACACATGACACCAAAGGCACAACACTGCCTAGTCTGCAGATGAGCATGCAGATCGGGATTCTTGATATACATGGAACTGACATGGCAGGTATTGTGACATGTATGACAGGCATATCCAGACAAACAATGTTAGTCCAATATTACTCCACATGCAGTATAGCAGCACTTACAGTTCGTAGTCAGGTCAGGCACATCCTCCTCCTGTTTGTTGCCCTCTTCCCACAGTGTATGTTGTTAGAGGTAAATCCCCAACCCATCTGAAATGCTGCTTGCCAAACAACAGTTCTAGCTCCTGCTCACAGTGACAGACAAGGGCCAACACCACCAGGATGTTCCCAGGTAGTGGAATGCATTTCAATGATGGGAATGTTACCACACCTGTTCCACATGCAATCGGCTAGGGAAGGCCTGCAATTTGTGCAGAGGCCATCAGCTGATCATGAGCATCACATTAAATACACATGCTGCTGCCTAAGTAATGCAGGTGTGGCACTCCACATCCACCAGAGAGGGAGTGGGGGAGGCAGACAGAGGCAAATAGGTTCATAGGTTCATACTAGGTTATCTGCCATGGGGCAATTATAAGCCTAGCCCAATTCTGTATGGCTTACGCCACCCCTTTTTAAGGTTTAGTTTACTGTGCCTCTGTCTAATAGTGACATGGGAGTAATCCCTGGGACAAACCTATGATCCCCCATCCACCTATCGAGATTCTTCTTGAAGAGATTCAATGCGGTGCTCTGCCTCACATGAACTAGAATTCTATTCCAGAGCGAAGGGAGCCTCTGGGTTATGAACCTGTCCCACCAGCAAGTTCTATTTATTTCTGTGCTGAGGTTCAAGTCCCTTGAGCATGTGGCTCTAAGGGATTTGGATTTACTGAGGTGAAGCATGTCCATTAATTCTGGATTTGACATAGCTTTGTATGTCAGGCATAGATCGCCTCGAAGTAGGCGGTATGCAACTGAGTAGAGCTGGAGTTTTTTTAACCGAGCAGCATATGGCATCTGTTTGAGACCCTTGATCCTCTTGGTGAGATACTTTTGGGGTCTTTCTAATTGCTGCAGGTGTCGGGTAAGGTACATCCCAAAAGGGGCATTGTATTCTATGATGGGCCTGATGAGGGATGAATAAAGGGGCATGATTACCTCTCTTGATCTAGATGTGAAACCCTTCGTGATGAGGTGGGCTATGTAGAAGCTCTTTCTAACCACTTTGGCAATGTGGTTTTCAAAGAGAGATTGCTATCAACTTGGGTCCCCAGGTCCCTAATAACTTTCTCTGTACTTAATGGGTTTCCGCCTATGTGGTAATTCGTGGGCACATTGTTTTTGCCAAAGGGTATGACTATACATTTTTTGGCATTTAGCTTTAAACCATGGCGCTGGCACCAGTTATCTGTCTCTGTGAGACCTTTTTGAAGGATGTTTGTGTCAGCTGGAGAGTCAATTATGGTGCCCAATTTGCAGTTGTCTGCGAACTTGGTGAGCCATAGTCCTCCCATGTTTGCCTGTACCTCGGAAAAGTATATACCGAACAAGAGTGGTCCCAGGACAGAACCCTGTGGGATGCCACTTGTGACCGGTTTTGAGTCTGACATGGCTCCAGCAACTCTCACTCTGTGGGTTCTGTCTTTGAGCCAGTTTGCGACCCATTTTGTGACATAGGGGTTTATATTTAAGCTGGATAGCTTATCTATGATGCCCGAGTGGGGTATTGTGTCAAATGCTTTTGCAAGGTCCAGATAGGCTGTGTGGACTACCTTCCCTTCATCTATGGCTTTGGTGACTGTTTTGAATAAGTCAACCAGGTTCAAAAGGCAGGATCTGCCCTTGACAAAGCCGAACAGGGTAGGATCTACTGTCTGTAAGTCCCCAATGTCTTTGTTTATGAGCTCCATGATGATCCTCTCCATAGCCTTGCAGACTAAGCTAGTCAGGCTTATGGGGCGATAGTTTCCAGGGTCCGTAGAGGCTCCACCTTTGTGGAGTGGGACCACTGTTGCTGTACGCCATTCTGTGGGCACATATCCTGTAGTGAGGCTGAGATTGTATAGCTGTTTTATTTGAGGGATTAGTTCCTCTTGGAGTTCATGTAGGACACAACCTGGGACGCCATCTGGTCCCATTGAAGCAGTGTTTTTTGCTTTGGAGAGGGCAGCCTTCACCTGAGCATTAGAGATGTTTGGGAGGCAGTCCTCTGCCGGGATAGATACTTGCTCTTTTGGGTGGGAGGGGGTGGAGAAGTTTGCACTGAACCTGTCTGCCAGGATATTGGCAATGTCTGTGGGTTCAGTGTATTTTTTGTCGTTTAGAATCAACTCAGAACAAGTCTGGGAGTTGCATCCCAGGTTCCTAACATAACTGAAAAAAGCCTTATGATTGTCTTTGGTGTCCTGTGCAATTTTTCTCTCGAAGCTGGCCTTGGAGGATTTTATGAGGGATCTTAATTTTTTGCTAGTACTGATCAGAGATGCCTTCCCTATTATGTATTTTGCTCTATCATGTAGTAGCTTCCTCCTTCTGTTGTACAGTTTATTTATGGCAGAGGTCCACCAGACTGGATGCCTGCCTTTGGATGATTGGATCTTGGTTTTGTTTGGGATAGCATGATCCATGCATTCATGGAGATGCCGTAGAATGTGCTTATATAGGATTCTGCAGTTTGGGCCATAGTTTCCACTGGCCCTGGGGCCTTGAAGGATTCCACTTTGGTTTTGAGAAGTGAGAAGTTCGCTTTTGAGAAGTTTTTCACTGTGGTTTTCTGGGCTGGGGGTGGGGTCGGGATGTGGACATCCAGTGAAATTAATTTATGATCTGATCTTACCAATGAGGGATATACTTCTGGTGTGGAGCATAGAGTCCCCATGTTGGTAATGATCAGGTCTAGTATGTTGTCCTCTCTTGTGGGAGTGGTGACTAGTTGTTCCATAGCATTTGAGTTTATAATTTCCAGGAACCTTTGGGCTAAGGTGCTGGGGCTTGAGTAGTGTTCCCAGTCAATGTTTGGGTAGTTGAAGTCGCCCAATATAATGGTGTTCGGAGAGATCTTCATGTTCTCCAATGTTTTCAGGAAAGCCGAGTGGGATTCCTGACTTTGAGAGGGTGGTCTGTAGGATGCTATAAACTGAAAAGCAGTCTTGCCCACTGTTAGTTGCACATGGATGGTCTCCGATACTTCATGCAATGCCACTAACCTGGAGGTGTGGATATCCTTGATAAATATGGAAACTCCCCCTCCTTTTGTGGTTCGGTCCGGGTTTTGGGGCCGAAAAGCATAATATGAGGTATAGCCTGGTAGTGCTGGGGTGCTCTCTGGAACCTTGAACCAGGTTTCTGTCACTGCACAGATATCGATGTTCTCCATACTGAGGAGAGCTTCGAGTGCGTGCATCTTGAGGTTAAGACTTCTGGCGTTAAGCAGCATTACCCTTAGTTTCTTGTTCCTTGTGCTGTCTATGGGGGTGGGTTTGACTTTTGAGCCTTGCCTAAAAAGGCACTATGGTGGTGGCAAGAGCCTTTGCCAATATCCGAAAGCCCAGTGGTGACAGGTGCAAGCCATCCCTAGCGAAGCAACGTGGCTTGTCGAGCATGTCATCCCAGGCTGACAGACACTGGATCCCCTTTGAATGACACCAAAATTTTAGCCAGTTGTTAAAATCGATCATTTTGTCTTTGTACTGTGGCATCATTCTAGGTGAGGGTAAGATGCTGCTCAAGGTCAGGGTCATACCAGCCTGGGCTACATGATCAGAGAGCTCCTCTATGTCTCTTTTCATGTAGTCCAGGGAGGTACGTCTCAGGTCATTCACACCAGCATGTACAATGACTGAGTCATATTTGTATTTGCTTTGGAGTGACCTGAGTGCTTGCGTTATGTGGTGGATACTAGCACCCGACAGGCAGCTCACCGTGACCCTCTCTTTATTCAGCCTGGTGAGCGGGACATCAGTGTGTCTGACAATAGAGTCACCTATTACAAGAGTATCAGGTGTGTTATTTAGCCTTAAGGGCTGTGGCTGCTTGGCACACTGACTTTGTGGGCTATGTGTTGTGCGTGTTTTGTTTTGAGGTAGCGTTTGCTTGGATGTCTGCTTTGGAGGTCTCTGTTGCTTAGGTAGATTTTTATTTAGAGCCTCCGAGTATGTTTTTGTGTATTTATGTGTTTGGTTCGCTGATGTGGTGGGACTATGTGATACTGGAATTTTGTTGTGTGATGTTACCTTCTCCTCGTGACTGGTTACACCAGTTTTGAGATGACAGAGCTCAGCCTCCAGTTTTGCCAAATTGTTGCATCTCTCACATATATTTGAACCTGTTTGGAGGAGGAGAGGGTTGTCCGTGTACATAAGACAGTTGTAACATTGCCTCAAAATTCCCAGATTCACCAGCAGGACTGGAGAGGAAACCATTGACTGACCTTTGGACATGCTAGAGTAATATAGGGAAACTGAATTTAAGACTGACCAATAGAGGACAGGGTAATCGTAGAGAGTATAAGAGTAAGTAGTGCTTATGGTTTAATAGTGCTAACTTGTAGGATTACTTAATTGGAACAGTGAAGGGCCTTAGAATGAGAATATGGTGTTTAAATTGAGAGATAGAGCAGTTCTAAGGGAAAAAGTGAAGAGCAGACTTTGTGGAGCCAGGAATAGTTTAAACCCAATTAGGCGGCGCTGCCCGCTATTGTGCTATGCATAAAAACGCGCAAAAACGCGCAAAAGAGGGTTTTAAGAGAGGAGGATGAAGGAGTTTGGAATTGACCAAAAATGACCAATAAAACTACAGTTTCAAGTTTGTAACCACTCCCACAGGGGCAGGCAGGCTGCTCAATGTTTTTCACTGCCACTGATCAACAGAGAGACTTCCCTTTAGCCCAAGCAAAAAATGGCCTCCAAGAAACTTACAAACAGTTCAAGAACAGCAAGCCTGTAACTGAACTTTTTTAAATCTCAGAAAAGTGGGAAAAAAGCAAGATTTTTTTTGTTTTTTTGTTTTTTTCAGAGATAGCAGAGGTTCACAAGTATCAACAAGTTATAACAGTGTAGTAAATGACCCCACACAAGGGTGCTAGACCAAAGACAGATAAAATGCAAGTTTTGAGAAAAAAACGATTTTAAAAATAAGTGCAAACAGGAAATTCAGCAAACAGCTCTAGGTTGTGCTCTAAATACAGTTACTAATGCAGAAATCAAGTTTAACAAGCCAGAAGATGCTAAAATAGGCGGCTATGCAGAAAAACTTAGCAAATAAACAGAGGAAAAATACTTAAAATCTCAAAAGTGGCTCCTTTCTTCTCTCAGCGTTTTCTCCTCTTGGTGGGTGCTTCACCAACCGCCAACAAGCCTGAAAAGATGCCAAAACCACAAGGCAACCAGGTTTTAAGAGAGGAAGATGAAGGAGTTTGGAATTGACCCAAAATGGCAAATAAAACTACAGTTTCAAGTCAGTAACCACTCCCACAGGGGCAGGCAGGCTGCTCAATGTTTTTCACTGCCACTGATCAACAGAGAGACTTCCCTTTAGCCCAAGCAAAAATGGCCTCCAAGAAACTTACAAACAGTTCAAGAACAGCAAGCCTGTAACTGAACTTTTTTAAATCTCAGAAAAGTGGGAAAAAAAGCAAGATTTTTGTTTGTTTTTTTTGTTTTTTCAGAGATAGCAGAGGTTCACAAGTATCAACAAGTTATAACAGTGCAGTAAATGACCCCACACAAGAGTGCTAGGCCAAAGACAGATAAAATGCAAGTTTTGAGAAAAAAACGATTTTAAAAATAAGTGCAAACAGGAAATTCAGCAAACAGCTTTAGGTTGTGCTTTGAATACAGTTACTAATGCAGAAATCAAGTTTAACAAGCCAGAAGATGCTCAAAATAGGCGGCTAAGCAGAAAAACTTAGCAAATAAACAGAGGAAAATACTTAAAATCTCAAAAGTGGCTCCTTTCTTCTCTCAGCGTTTTCTCCTCTTGGTGGGTGCTTCACCAACAGCCAACAAGCCTGAAAAGATGCCAAAACCACGAGGCTACCAGGGTTTAAGAGAGGAAGATGAAGGAGTTTGGAATTGACCCAAAATGGCCAATAAAACTACAGTTTCAAGCCAGTAACCACTCCCACAGGGGCAGGCAGGCTGCTCAATGTTTTTCACTGCCACTGATCAACAGAGAGACTTCCCTTTAGCCCAAGCAAAAAATGGCCTCCAAGAAACTTACAAACAGTTCAAGAACAGCAAGCCTGTAACTGAACTTTTTTAAATCTCAGAAAAGTGGGAAAAAAGCAAGATTTTTTGGGGTTTTTTTTGTTTTTTTCAGAGATAGCAGACGTTCACAAGTATCAACAAGTTATAACAGTGCAGTAAATGACCCCACACGAGTGCTAGGCCAAAGACAGATAAAATGCAAGTTTTGAGAAAAAAAACGATTTTAAAAATAAGTGCAAACAGGAAATTCAGTAAACAGCTCTAGGTTGTGCTCTACATGTCAGGGAGGGGTGGGAGGGTAAAATCGATGCATGTTTGAGTCACACACCTACCGGCACAGGGTATCAAACACCCGACAGCTATGTAGTGCTATCATAGTCTGATGCTGTTATTGGATGTGCCACATGGGTTATCTGGTGGGGAAGCACTCAGAACATATATGTGATGGTGAGTGACATCTGCAACAGGGATACGCTAGATATACAGTAGGTGATGTACACATGCTTGTCTGCATGAATAGGTGTCAGCATCAGCACAGGCAAACTTACACAGGGACGCATGCACATTAACACACTTGGCAGGGCCAGGAGTTCAACCCGTCACTAGTGGGATTGCCACAACACATCAATGTGCAGGGAACACGTGCACCACACAGGTAATATGGACGTTGTATGGGCAGTGAGTATGAGGGGGTGTCAGACATAAGGTGGCATGCTTCACTGTGCCCTGGGGGGAGTAGTGTGTGTGGATGTGGACATAAGCACCATACAACACAAACTCGGACACGCATGGTCCAGTTCAGACATGCATGGGTGCATATCTGCACGTGTGTGTGGTGGCCAACAGTGCCAGCAGGCTATACAAGTGTAGGTGATAGGTATACCTTGGCATCAGCCCACTGACTATGGTCTGCATTGTGACACAGGCCTGTAACTTCTGCATTTTCCTGCACAGGTGGGTATTGCATCTGTCTTCCAGGCACCTGGGTGACTATTGTGTGTGGCCATCATGTATGTGTTCCCTAGTCCATGACTTGGATGGTGTCTAGGATGTGCACACATGCATGTACAGTCACATGTGGAACCATACCTGTGGTGTCTGGCCCATGCTGTGAACACAGATTATCATCAGATGTGCCAGTCTTGCCCACGTGTGGCAGGGAGTGGTACTGGTCAGCAGATTTACCCTGCACCCCCATTGATAGCATGCTAACGGCATTTCCTGATTTCAGTGTCATCTGTCCATACAGGCCATGTTGTCAGGCATGGTATATCTGTTGTGAGTCACATTTGAAGGCACAGTGGAGTTGCTAACTGTGATTGGCAGGCCTTGATGTCACATGTATGGGTATGGCTTTGCACCCCAGCTCTCAGCCATTTACATCTCTTATCCCTGTATAGTTGACATTGTGATATATAGTAGGGCCACCATAAATGAAATTAGCAAAACCCCTCCACATTGCCCACAGGCTCACAACCACCTCTACTTAGGATACAAGATACACACACACACACACACACCTGCCATGTCTGGGAGTAGAACCCCTACCTAGGTGGTTTACTACACTACAGCACTACGTAGTTGTATTATGCGCCACGGACATTACTGAAGTTCATCTTCCCCAAAGGTGTATTTCACAATTAATGACATAGGCCTTTTGTAATGTACCAAGAGTGAGTAACCTATAATGCATTGCTCCATACACAGACACTGAGACACACACATCACATCCAGAACTGGCATGGATGGAGATGGAACACTACCACCATTCCAAATCACACTACAGCAGTACGCAGTTACAGAATGTGCTACGGCGATTACTGGGCTATCAATTTCCCAGAGGTGTACGTCTAGATGAGTGACATCAGCAGCCTTGGCAAAGTAGAGTATTTGTATTGTATGGAGTGTGAGTAGCCTAAAAAGCATTGCTCTCTACCCAGTCAAACACACACACACACACACACACACACACACACACACACACACACACACACACACACACGCACACACACGCACACACACACACACACGCACACACACACACACACACACACACACACACACACACACACACACTTGCTAGGGCTGGGGGGGTTGAACACTTACCTAACTAGTTTATCACACTACAGCAGTACGCAGTTACAGGACATGCCACAATGATTACTGTGCTATCACGCTCCAGGAGGTGTACTTCTAGGTGAGTGACATCAGCAGCCTTTCCAAAGTTGAATATATGTATTGCATGGAGTGTGAGTAGCCTAACAAGCATTTCACTCTACACAGTCAGAGGTAGACAGGCACACACACAAACACACAGTCACACAGTTGACAGGTCTGTGGTTAGTACTACTACCTAACTACTCTGTCACAACAGCAGTACGCAGTTATGGGATGCGCCATGCATAGCTCTCCCAAAGGTGTAATTCACATTGGATGACCTCAGCAGGCTTGTCATACTACTGCTATGGGGAGGGCAGTGTGTGCATGTGCCATACCCCATTCATGTAGGGGTTGACATGCCACATGTGGGCACACACAGGGTCATATGTCATAGGTGTGTGTATACATCTACTAGATGGCTGCTTCCTTGTACATACTTGTTGCACAGCTGGCACATACACTACATAGTCTGTCATGCTGACAGGTACTGTTGGCTAGTATCCACATCGGGTTACATTCACACCTCATGTATTGGGGGCCCTTAGGCTGTGTGGCAGTTGGGACAGGCCCGCATGGCTCCTTGTCATGGTCACCCTCTTCCACACATCTATGCCTGTGTGCCTGTGGCTTATTATAGTGTGTTGTCCTTACATATTTGTCTGTATTCCTATCCACTGTGTGTGGAGGCAGGAGTGGTGCATACTGACATGTGTTCACACTGAGAACTGCAACTTCCAGATATGTCTGGTCCACTGGTGTTTGCAGATATGGCCTTCATGTGTTTGTGTATAAGCATGCCCCGTATGACCTCTCAGTATGTTGTTGACTGACATTGCCTTCATTCCTCTAAGCGTGTGAGCATGCCAAGTATGGCCATTTGTGTTGCGTGTGTAGACCACATCCACGTTGTTTGCACTGCTGTGCTGAACTTTTGTTGTACACCAACAAGTAGCATGCTGTGTCTGCTGGGTATCCATTGGTCATTTGCTATTGACTGTTGCTACATTTCTGCATAGCGGGGGGGACACCTGACTGTTACTACTGTTCTACACAGGAGTGGGGGGTACACCTGACTGTTACTCTATGTGTACGTTGGATGGGGGGGTGCACCTGACACTTGTACACATTTGCTAGGACTGTACTGGTATGTCAGGTACTCCATTTCAGTCTGTAGTCTTACCTATCCTGCAGGCTAGGGCTTACCAGTGTAGTACAGATCCTAGCTTTGTTTACCTACATATTAGTGTCTGACTTCTTAGCCTTCACAACTTATATTCGACTGCCTGGCCTGCTGTGGTCTGTCTGTGTAGGCCTGTGGGAGGGGTTAACATAGGGAACATTCGGAGGCCATAGTACAGCATTTGTTTGTGTTTGTCTTCACCTGTCCTGCTGGCTGAGACTGTTGCTGGGTATGTGATCCTTCCTAACTGGTATGTTTGGCTCTTATGGACACCCCTGTCACTCAGGCCATTTCCTTCAGTGAGTTTTTGTCACCCTGTGCAGTACTGCCTACTATGGTGACTCCAGTATGTGTTACAGATCTCATGCTGCCACTATGGGTGTCTACTCTCTGCTGCCTTCACATCCGGCTACCCAATTCCCTTGCATGTTCACATCCATACCATAGTTACAGGTACAAACACATTCTACTCCATTTGACAATTGGTAGGTTGATTGACTTACCTTGAGGGTGTGACAGACTTGAGGATGGTGCTAGAGGGCTGCCTATGTCGAATGCACATAGCACACTCCCTTTTTACTGTCTGTGCAAATCAGAGAGAGGTGTCATTCCATGGGGCCCTACTGTGTCAGTGCATATGCTATGCATTGCCTCTTTGCCAAGGTCAGGGAATACTGGGCATGCCCCCTACTGCCTACTGGAGCAGGCTCCGGTTGTTCCTCCGCTGAGTCACTCTGTACCTGTACAGGCATTGGCATTGGTGGGGGGCTGTGTGGCCCTGCCCCATACTGTTCCTGCTGCAGCTGTTTTCGCAGGATCATATTGTGTAGCATAGCACATATCATTACTATTTGGGTACATGTAGCTGGTGAATACTGCACTGCTCCACTGGATGTGTCCAAACACCGGAACTGTGACCTGAGCATCCCAAACATATGCTCTATTATATGTCTGGCCTGTGCGTGTGCATCATTATGGTGTTGTTGTTCAGATGTGTGTGCATTTCTGATGGGTGTCATCAGCCACAGCTCCAGTGTGTACCCAGTATCCCCCACTAGCTGACTATAGGTGATGTCCACATCGGCAAATCTGCGGTACAGCTATGTCAGTTGCCATATGTGTGAATCGTCATAGCTTCCAGGGCAGCCAGCACACACATTCAGTATAATGCCCTGGGCATCACATACGACCTGGCAGTTGATGGAGGGGATGCCCCTGCAGTTGATGTAGGCCCTACCCTGCTCACTGGGTGGTGCTTTGATGTGTAAGTGCGTGCGGTGTATAGCACGCACTACCCCAGGATAGTTAGCTATTTGGTGGAAAAACGCATATTGCGGGTCAACACCTCACGTGTGTTGAGGAAATATACATGTTCAATGGCATGTGCTGACATGGCATCCAGGACCTGGTGGAATACTCTGGATGCTGATGCCTGTGAGATGCCCATGTTATCCCCAGTTGTAGTTTGGGAGGTACCTGTGGCTAGTATACCTAGGCCTACACATACCTTGGTATCCACTGGGATGGGTTCCCCTCGGCCAGTGCGGTGTGTCAGATGTGGCCTGCGCAGCTCAACGATTTGTTGTAGGAGGTTTCTGTCCACCCTATAGTGCTCCACTGTCTCCAGCTCATGTAGCCCCTGGTAGGTTACCCTGGGTCTGTACACTCTTCTCTGTCTCCTCACTGTGGGTTGTTCAGCAGCATTGACATCCTCACCACCCTCAGCCACTTGCACATGTTGTTCTATGTTGCCTGCTGCAGCCCTTCTCATTTTGTAGGTTTGGTTTTAAAATTTCCCCGCTTGTATACACCGGTGGTGTTGAGTGTGGAAAAACCAGGGGGGTAGGTGTTTTCTTGGTTTATAGTGGTGTTCTGGGCTGGGCTGGTCTGCTTCCTGTGTGATTAGCTGATTCTGATACATTTCACCTGGCAGATCAGCTAGTTCTCCTTGATTACCTTCCTACTGCTGTTTTCCCTTCCTATTGCCTCCCTGTTTTTGACCCGTGTGTGGACCGCGCAAATGGAGTGCTCAAATTGTTTAACTTCCCTTTTCTTCCTGTACAACCCAGTGCACGGCACGCACACCCACTTACACATTGTAAAGAGTGCTAGGCAGGTTTAGACACACCCCTAGCTTAGCTGTGCTACGCTAGGAGCAATCCCGAGCCACAGGTCTCCAATCCACTTACAGTATGCCTGACACCCCCCCTCATGATGTCACCTATATCCTAGTCTTGAACCCAGCTTTTTATACTCTCACACTCTTGGGACCTGCCTCACACCCTGGGAAAATCTGGGATTCACTAACTCTTCCCTCATTTGCATAGGATTGCCTGCTAATGCATAGTTACATGTCCCACACTGAGCCTCCCCCCTTAGCAACCATTACTCACTGGCCAGGTTGTCTTCTGACTGCAATTTACTTGCATGGCAGAATACTGATTTTAGTTAGAATGCTTATTTTAGGTTTATTTTATTAATTTCCCCTCAATCTCGTTTGCCTGTCGCTGCCCTATGTTTAACCAGGCGAGATCAGCGAATAGAAAATTAAAAGTTGTTTATTTTTTTTTTTTTACATTTTGCAATGCCAATGGCCTTCTACTTGGACACTGGCATGCTTCCTCAATGATATGCAGCCTTTATTTGGAGCTGTCATATCTCCGTTTTGTAGTTTGCAGAACTGTACTCTGTTACTAACCAAGTACATTTCTGCACACTGCACTCGTCCTGCACAGACTGCTGCAAGCTTCCTGGATCGCATATTACCCTCATTTGCATGATTTTCACCTGCAAATGAGAGTAATTTGCATACAGAAGCTTGGTCCGTGCAGGATTAGCCTAAGAGCTCACGTGCACTTCCCGGGAGCTCGTTCCTGGATCACACGTCGGCCATATTGGCAAAAATAGCTCTTAAACTAATCCTGCACGCTATAAAGGGCTTCAAAAATCTGGGGGATTATGTTTTGGAGATGGTTTTCCATAGATCTTTTTTAGAATATGTTTTTAGGCTACAGTTTTAGTGGAATATGTTTTTTACAAGTGATAAGGTTTAGGGTTACAGTTTTAGTGCAATGTTTTATAACAAGTGTTTTATCTGTGTTAAATGTTTACTCAAAATGATTCTATTATTTATATTAATACACAGTGACTTTAACCTTGTATTGTCACTTTAATTTGTTATTCTAATTGATATTTAATTATTTAATTGCTGCCATGCTTGACTATTTAAAGCCTACTGGGAAATGATTTAATTTATTTTGAAGAAGTCCTGGGTTACAGGATGAAAGCACTAAATCTGTGTTGGAAATAAAGTTCTTTTTTTTTTTTAATCGCAGTTTCACATTCGTATGATTTGTTTAAACTGCAAGCGTTACTCATTTTTAGTGTTTGTAGTATTTTTAAGTAACTTGTTTACTTTTTTGGAATTACTAGTTATAGTGAACCCATTTTAGTAATGGTGAAAAGCAAAACGTGTAACTTCCGTACATAGTGCATGAGAAATACAAGCAGGAGAGCAACATGGGAATGAAGAAACAAGAAAGACAGCTCATAAACACACAAACTGCAAATAGCACAGCATGCGCTATAATGGACACAGTGTATGCAGGAATGTGCATGTCATGTGAATGTACTTTGTGCCACAGTGATGTATCGAGGGTGATATGACATACGGTAGTGTCTGAATACAAACAATGGGAACATTCCGCTTTAAGAAGCATACACTACATGTATAAAAAATTTAAATGTAACATTAGTTGTGGGAGGTTCTATTTTTAAATGAAATGATTTTTGAGGTTATGTTTTTGCTGATTCATAGTGATAAAACAATGGCAGTAACATATATATATATATATATATATATATATATATATATATATATATATATATATATATATATATATAAAATGTTGAGGGTTGCTACTAAACCCTATACTGCAATAAAACAGATTTTGCCTCATGCTTGGAATGCAGTGCATGTCAATGGGAAGTAAAATATTCTGATTGTCTAATAATAGAAGTACCTCAATGAGAAGTCATAGAGGCATCTTAGCAGAAAATTAACACAATATGACACAAATGACTTGAAAATGTTTGTGAGTCTGTAGGTACTACTTAGCCAGAATTTCTAGTCCATGGCTTTTCCTCTAATGTTTCATTATACAAAAAGATAACTAAATCCAGACTTAGACAAGCTATTCATGAATATATTTAACCATGAGCACACAGCTGAATAGAGAAGGTAGCTCTGTGTATGTGTAAAATATTTGAAGGGAATATACTGATACATTCAAAGACTAACTTTTTCAGTTATTGCACGTAGTCAAGTGTACAATAGATGGTGGTATTTGTGGCTGAGTTCTCTTTGATATTCAACATCCTAATCACTTCTTTCCATAGATAATGACTGGCAGTGCAGTTTCTGTGTCTGCACAAGCTCTGGTTCTTTCTGTTTTTTGGCATTTCTTTTTTCTTCAGTATTTGTATGACTGTGGTGTTGTGGTGTAGGTTTATACATTTAGGCGTGGGGGGGGGGGCTTGTCCCTCATGTGGGTGGTGTGGTGCAGGATGGGCTTGTCTGGCACTGAAAATGCTTACTTTTTATTAACTATTAACTGAGTTGAGATTCCAATGAGTTGAACTCTGCAAGTTAAGACCTCTTCAATTTGAACATCAGAGAATTGTAGGTGAAACATTATAGTACTATAGTTGCTATTAAACAAAATGCGGTCAAAACATATCTGGTTATTTTGGCCTTCAGATCTTCAACCAACTGCATTTTAAAAATTTTGAGGGATGTGACATTTTGGATGTGCCTTGATAACTCATCCTAGATTAAGGTCTTAAAACAGTAACTAGATAAAGTCATAATACCCTCTGAGTTGGCCCTTAAAAACACTGGAAGTTTCCTTAGGCACAAGATAACATGTTACAGTGGCAATTTTCCATAAATTGTAACCAGAATATATGTGTAAATAACAACTGTGCTCCTGTTCTTCTTTTTAACAGGCAACCTGCCAACCACTTTAAGGTCTTGAAATAATCTCCCTATGTGAGAATTGCAAAATAATTTGCAAATTATTTTAGATAAAATTTGAAAGATGCGCATGCTTCTAAGGGATATAATGTAAGTGAGGGGTAAGCTGCATTCTGGTTGAGGTTTCAGTACCCCTTTGTAAAATGGCAGTCTACACTGTATTTCCATCACCAACATAGCTGCATATTATATTTTACCTTCAGATTTTTTAGGGAACATCTGTGGAAAGGTGCTGATCCCTAACCTAACTCCCTAACACATTCCCTAACACTTCAAATACACTATGTTCAGCAAAGTAATACATGAAGGATCTCCAAAGACCAACCAGAAATCATTAGTCAGTCTAGCTATCATCTCAAATAGCATAAATCTGGTTTTGTTAATATCACACAGAACATACTTAAAAGTGAATCTATAGGTAAGAAATGTTCTATAGGTTCATATGTTTCAGTATGAGGATTATGATCTCCTGGTCTTCAAGACTGACTGCCATGACCTCCTTTTAATATCTTGTATGTCCTGAATATTTGTCAAAAATTTTTTTGGAGGAAGTCAATGATTGGCTGTATAATGGAGTTTATTTTATAACTTCATAATGTGTAGGGTTAGGGTTAAAGTTAGCACACATGAGTAAGGTGTTATTGCGGTGTGCTAACCCTAATCCTTCTCCTGCTGCTGTCCCAACCCTAACCTACACATTACATTACCTTTACCCTAACAGTATCGCTAACATGATGACATTTGATCTAGGTTTTGAAGTCTGGGTGTATGATATGGGGCTATATTATAACATCGAATTCTTAAAACTTTGAATTGTATAATATTGAACCATTTCAATCGAAAGACTATAACATCAAACACTCAGGGAAAATATTCACTGTTCCGACAAACATGCACACAACACAAGCACACCAAAATAAATAATCCACACACATGCACTTCACAAAACCCTACACTAAACCCTACATACACTACTAGCTATCCACTTACCTTAACCCAATCCTAACCTTAAGATCCGTAACTACCGCACACTCACCTTACCCGCCCCTTAACCCTAAGGTCCCTAACTATCTCACACTCACCTTACCTGCTCCCTAACCCTAAAGTCCCTATTGCACACTCACATTACCTGCTCCCTAATCCTAAAGTCCCTATCACACACTCACCTTACCCGCTCCCTAACCCTAAGGTCCCTATCACACACTCACCTTACCCACTCCCTAACCCTAAGGTCCCTATCGCACACTCACCTTACCTGCTCCCTAACCCTAAGGTCCCTATTGCACGCTCACCTTACCCGCTCCCTAACCCTAAGGTCCCTATCACACACTCACCTTAACCTGATATGTTTGAACACTTACCTTAACCCAGTCCGTAACCTTCGCTCCACAGTTGAGGAAATAGCAAAGCTGCAGAAATGGCCCACCAAATACTGTCCCTAGGAAAGTATTTGATAATCTGCAGCTTCGCTATTTTCAGCGTTATGTGCATAGGGTTCCATATTATAACATTTGAAGTTTTAAGACTTCGATGTTATAATATAGACCCATATGATATTGGGTATTTTTAGCTGCACTGATTTTTTCAATATTTTATGATTTGATATGAGAGTTCAGTTTATTATGGTTTCAAAGAAATTAAGTACTGATGTTTAATAAAGTAAAGGTACTTAATTTGGGAATTTTGGAACCTGATGAGTATAAGAGTAGCTTAAATGATGTTAGATTAATTCACTTTGTTGTCCTCATTTCTTACCAGTTTAATACACACTTAAATATGCTAAATTTGTTTGAAGGCTTCTTCTACAGATTTGTCATTTTTGGAGTGATGGGTGCATTTATGTTTTGTTATACTTGCATATTTTTTAATTATGAATGTGTCATGGCATAACTGTATACTTAATAGCCTTTTAACATATGGTTGGTTGATTGTTATATTTCTTGGTTTTGTATTTTCTAACTGCTTATTTGATTATGGTGCTGGAGCATATGTGTTACCAAGGTGGAATGGTACTTTTGATGGATTTTCCATTTTCCATTCATACAAGGAAATGTGAGTTCAACTGGGGATGGGAGAAAGCTTATTTGTTTACATGTTGTTATTTGCCAATTCTTGTTTTTTATTTGTTTACTTCATTTAAAGGTATATGTTCTAAAATGTCCATTATCATGTTAGCAACAGATTTTGTATCACTTTTGCCAAATACATTTATGGTTATATCATAATATTTTATTATAATTATTTGCTTTATATATTTTATTTTAATGTCTTCTTTAAATTGTATTTAAATTAATATTAATGGTCTTAATCATGGTAATAAGACAGCTAGACCTCTTAAATCAAAATTGTATAAGATTTATATAACTTTTTGTAAGAAACTCATCTTTTACAAGATGATACAAACAGATTAAATATAAAAAGATTATACTGTCTTAGTGGCTTCCAACTTTAAAGAAAAACAAGAGGCTACTTGATTTTATGGAGAAATTCAATGGTTATGCCTCAACTCATTAATTATTTTTGGGATGATATAGGTATGTTATATATTGCTACTACTGAATACCAAAAAATAATGTCCACTTTAGCACATGTGTATTATATACCAGGAATTGGAGCTAAATTCTCAAAGAATTATTTAGATTTTCTTATGTCTTATATGTCAGGTAGCATCATACATGCTGAGGATTTTAATTGTATTATTGATGCAAAAGATAGAAGTCTTATCCATAAACCAAGAATTCATACTTGGCTAAAGCTCTTATAAATTTCACTAACTTAATTTATTTCATTGATATTAATGTGTTCTTTTTTAGCCATTACTCTTAAAGATTTGGTACTTAGTGCAGAATTGTTAGGTCATTTATCTCTAATAATTTAACATCTAAACTTGATTCAGTTAGGGTAATATATTGCCCTTTAGGTGATCATTATGCTATTAGATTAATTGTGTGATACTGTATTACATTTGCTTTAAGAACTTTAATACCCCCTCTCTATTTAATATTATAACTGAATGTACTATTCCTTGCTGTGATTGCCAATTTTGTGGATATATAAATAATGAAAAAGTATTTAAACATCCTGTTACTTTGGAACTATTTACATTTTGATGTTTTGCAACATGTAGATCTATGAATGTGATTTATTTAGCTACCTGTGAAATATGTGTTTGTTTTTATATTGGCAAAACTAACAGGATGTTAAAGAAACATATCTCTGAACATCTTTCTGATAAACAAATAAAAGTTTATACTAATGCTTTAGTGGAACATACATCTGATACTAGTGGTTTATATAAGTTTCCATCTAAAGTTTTAAGTTTCCCTCTAAAGTTATAAGTGTTTTAAAAAGAATTATAGAGGTGGTGATGTTAACTTAAAAACTAAATGTATTGAATATAGGTGGATAAACTATTAGCATGCAGATAGTTATCAAGGTTTAAACAATACTGTGAATATTAAACTTGTTCTGAAAATGAAATTGCTAATTATCTAATTGTTTACATATTTAATAGCTTGATTATTTAATTAATTATTTTATTAGCATGGCTGCATTTTGATTGATTTATATTCCTCACATATAATGTTTTGTTCACATTTTCTGTGTGAACACTGAAAAAGAGTTCTACTCAAAACTTTTGCTATGTATGCCATATTAAAGTTTTACTATTTTATGAGGTACTGAAGAATTCTTTTATTTTAGTTTTGGTTGTCTTTCCGCTCTGAGCCCACTGCTGTTCAAAATAATGATGGACTACATCAGCAAACAGGTTTAATGGGACATATCAACAAAGTTGATGTATACAGATGATGTGGCATTACAGGCAGACTCTGACCAAGACCTTCAACAAAGTATAGGGGATTGGAATGCAAATCTGAAGACACATAGGATGAAACTGAATACAGATAAGACAGTTGTAATGGCAGCAAATGGGGGAAATCAGAGGAAGCTAAGAAATGAGATAGAAGTTAAATAGTGGCACAGGTTTACAGCTTCATATATTTGGGAGGGGTGGTTGAAGACAAGGGAAATCTGAACAAGGAGGTCAAAACTAGAATCCAAGGATATGCAGCCAACTGGCATGGAATGGAATGTGTAGTATATGACATAAGAATGTCAAAGAAGCTGAAAAGTAAGGTGTACAAAACAGTGGTGTGACAAGTATTACTGTGTGGTACAGAAACCTGGGCAGTAAAGGCAGAGCAGCTGAGGAGCCTACAGGTGATGTAGATGAAGTGCCTTACATGGGTGGTAGGATGCACACTGTGGGACAGGTGAAGAAAGGAGGACATCAGAGCAGAAGCCAAAATAGCTCTGATTGCAGACGAGGTCAAAAAGAACAGCATATAGTGGTTTGAGCATCTCTTTCTATAAGCATTATGACCTGACAAATTTATCTTAACCAAATCATTAGTCTTCCTGGTTATATACTTAAGTATCAGTTTCCTCTTGTATGCAGTCTCTTAGCCATAGCTAGGAAAGTTATTACTGAATATATTGGAGGAATGAGAATACTCCTTCAATTGATGAATTTCTAAAAATTACCACTGTTGTGTGCTATAATGAGCCCTCTACCACTAAGATGAGAATAAACAGAACAACAGCTGAACTTAAATTTTGGCTGAAATTACATTGTTTGTTAGACAAGTTTTAAAACACACAGCCTGTTTTTAGCATTTGTTGTTAGCACATGCTCAGATCTTTAAGTCATATTTCTGTTGTAGACACTTGCTATACAGGTCTATATAATTTTCTCAAAGACTGACAATATCGAAGCTGATATTGTTGGCACGAGAATAGCGAAAGTGCAGAACATCGAACGGTTAAACAGAAATCTCCATAAGGGGAGATTTCCATTTACTTCAATGTAGTGTGGTCTCGGAGTTGGTATATTTAAGTAGCGGGGTTTGTGGGGGGCACAGCCCTCCATGTGAGGGGGTGCAGGGGGCTTGCCCGCCCCCCCACCTACACTCTTTAGTTTTTCTTTTTTTGTTTTGAATATATTTTTATAAACATTCAAAGTTTTAATAGTTTGATCACTAAAAGTTTATCTTTAGTGATTCAAACTATTAAACTTTCAATGATCTAATATAGGCCCTGCTATACAGTTTGAATGCTTTTGCTTACTTATTTGTTATCAATTATAAAGCCGCAGTGGTGCAGTGGTAGCATTGTCACCTCACAGCAAGAGGTTCTCCCGTTCGATTCTCGGTTGGAGCGCCTTCTGTGTGGAGTCTGCATGTCCTCCCGATGGTCGAGTAGCATTCAAAAGACATGCATGAATGGGCGTGCCTTCATTGAAGGTTGGGCGTCGAGCTGACACCTTGGCACAGTAAAAAAAAAAAGAAAGAAAATAAGACCAGCATACAAGGCACCTTAAAAATAAATTTATTGATTGAGGTTCTTGAAAAACAGACCGGTTTCGGCAAATATTTAACAAAGCCTTCTTCAGTGTTTAAAAAACAACAAAAAAGAACCTGTATTTAAATACTCAAGTGAGTCATGTGCTTAATTACATATGCTCATTCAGACCTGGCTTAAAGAGCCAACCAAGTTTAATGATCCATTTTTTCTCCATTGAATTTAATAAATGATGCCAACCTGATTTGTTATGCCTGGATCTTCTAATTTTATCAATAATGGTAAAACTAAAAGTAGCCTTTGGATGTACCAAAGAATGTTTATATAAAGCATTGGTGTCTCTCTTGTGTCTGATATCACTAAAGTGTTCAAAGATTCGAAGCTTCAAGGGTCTGGAGGTTTGGCCAATATAGAATGCAGGACATGTGCATTTGGCCAAATAAATGACCCAATCTGAGGAACAGTTAGCAAAAAAATGTTATATTGAATACTTGAGGGGTGTTTTGACTGCTGAAACTGGTGGTTTTGAGTATGATGTTACAATAGATACAGTGTCCACAAGGGAAGCAGCCAATTAATGGATCCCCTGATAATGTGGTCTGGATAGTTTTGGTACCTTTCTTTGCAAGATGTTTAAAGTGATTAAAAAAGGCAGATAGATTTTTGCCTTTCCAAAAGGAAAATGAACATCTGTCTCCAAGAATGTCCTGAAGTCTAGGTTCACATGTTAATATGTTCAAATTATGTTGAACAATTTGCATCAATATGTTGGTATTCCCACCATATGTGGTGATAAATCTAGGTGTTACTGCAGGTGATTTGTGTCTAGTTTTGTAATGCAGCAATTCAGTGCGTTCCATCTGGTCAACTGTGTGTTTGGTATGTAATAGTTGACCCATTTTATACCCACAGTCATGGAATCAATGTACTAAATCATCTCTGAAGTGTCTATAAGTGTGCTGATCAGAACAAATGCATTTAATGCGCATGAACTGTGATTTGGGAATGGTTTTGCAGATGTGAAGAGGATGAAAGCTGGCTGCATGGAGAAGTGAATTATTTTGGGGGAATTTACGATGAATTTCTCTAGTCAGCGTATGATCAGATGCACGGCAAACCAATACATCTAAAAAAATAATTTTATCTCTATCATAGCTGACAGAAAATTCAATCCCCCATTTATTTTCGTTCAAATAAGAAACAAATTCCGAAAGGTATTCTTTATTCGCTCTCCATACCAACCAGCAGTCATCCAAATATCTGCGCCAAATATCCATTTCAACCATGTAAATGTTATGAGAGTTGTCGTAAATAACCTGTTCTTCAAAGTATGCCATGAACAAATCTGCATATATGGGTGCAAAAGATGCACCCATAGCTGTCCCCTTGGTTTGTAAATAGCATTTGTCTTTGTAAAAAAACACATTTTTTTGTTAAAACATGTTCTGTTAAACACAATAAAAGGGTGTTGAAACCTGGCTTGTATATTTCAGTTTTGTTGAGCTAGTATTCCAATGCCTCTAGGCCAGCCCATTGTGGTATGATGGTATATAATGATTTTACATCCAATGTGCAAAGTAACCAGTCGGGCTCAAGCTGTGTATCAGAGATAATCTGTAAAAATTCTGTGGTATCTTGAATTCTAGAACGGACACATTGTAAAAGGGGCTTAAGAAATTTGGTAAGGAATAGAGATAATGGTTCTGTTAATGAATTTCTACCTGAAACAATGGGTCTGCCGGGTGGGTGTTGAAGGTCCTTGTGTATTTTAGGTAGGAAATAAATGCATTGTGAACAAGGGTTGGCAATGGTGAGTTGATGCTGTGTGTTTGGAGTGATGATACCTTCTGCAACAGCTAAACTAAGGAAAGAATCAATCTGTTCCTTGAATACTGGTGTTGGATCAATGGTGAGTTCTGAGTAATAGCGTGCGTTGGATAATTGGTTCAGTGCTTCATGATCATATTGTAATGTATCCTGATTCACTATAGAACCATCTTTGTCAGCACCAATTATGACTAGATTGTGATTGTTTGCCAATGTGTTAATATTTTCCATGCAAATTTTGGATACATTATTAGGTAATGGTGGAATTGATCTGAACTGAAAATGTAGATCTTTGATAATGGCTTGTTGAAACATGTAAACTTGGTGATTCATGGGTGGCATGAACGAAGACCTATGGTATTTAAATTCATCAGAGATCTTTGGTTCTTATTCCTGGAAAAATGGTTTAAGGTTAAGATTTCTAAAAAAATTAAACAATATCTTGAACAAAACTTTCTTCAGAAACAAAAAAAACAGGGATGAATGATAATCCTTTATTAAGAATGTCAATTTCAGAGGAGGAGAGGACATGTGATGAAATATTAGTAATGTTTACAGTGGTTGTTTGGTCACAAACATCTCTAATAGCGTTTCCATGTTGTCCATATCTTTTATGTTTCCTGCCCCCCATCCTCCTACGTGTAAATCCTGTGAGGTGACAGAATTTCTTCTCTTGGATACTGGTGAGCCTGTGGCACCCCCTGAATCAGTGTCGAGACATGAGGATGAATATTCATCAGCTGAAATGTCAGTATAGTTATATGTGCCTTTCTTAAGGATAGATTTAGTCCGTTTCCTCTTGGGATAGGTACGATTCGAAGGAGAAAATCGTACATGTTTGTTTTTGTTTGTAAAATTGAAGGGATCCCCTCTGGTATAATCATCTAAATCCCTTTGGAACTTTTTCTTTTTCCTATCCTTAAGCTGCGATTCCAATGTCATAAGTTCCTTGCTTATGTTCTTGATACTATTTGTATATATGGTCTGACCCTCAAATTGCTTGGCCTTGTCACTAATTTATTCACAAATATATTAATGAAGACCCATAACTGAAGCTTAAAATTTACATGTTTTTTATTGACAATGGGTATCCATCTAGTTGGTGGTGCTTTGTACCATTAGTTATATGGCATTTGTGTTTTTCACTATTGTTATGATAAGCTGTGCTTAGTTCATATTATATTTCAACATTCATATTCATATGATGTCTTTAGTATTTTTAACATATTAGGTAGATGGCTTATTTCTATCCAAAATTGATAATCTGGGGAGCTGGGTGTCTTATAGTTGGCAACAATACATTTATGCCTTTGTTTTGTTACTAGGGCTCATACAAGATATACAAATCACGATTGTGTTTAACACCAGGTGTGACATTTCTTTATAGCAATTCAAGTAATAGGTGTTGTTTCCACCTTCTTTGATATGGAGGTGGTGTGAGTCCTTATTAATATGATTTTTAATGGCATATTCACTGGTTTCCTATACATCTTTGTCACGCCTTGCTTTTATATTCGTTTCTTGTTTTAATAGTAATGTCAATATTGGTCCCATTAAGTTTTTTTGGGCTCAATAGCGAACAATCTTGCTGTTAGACATTTGTTAATATCAAACCATTTATATATGGTTTCTGATGACCGTCACTTTTACTTGGCCTCACTTTTTTGAACTGCTACGTCGGGATTGTTTTATTGTTGTATGGCTCTATAGCATCAGAATCAATCTCTACACATTTTTCTATTATTTTTTAGATTTTCATTCCATATTAGTTTGAGCTATTGTACACTTGGCCTAATACTACAATACTTAACACAAATTGTGCATTAATTAGAATTTTTTATACATTTCCATATTACGGGCCTTTCAATCTATTTAAGATTATCATCAGTAAGATTTTAGATCTCGTTTTTTCAGCCTGTTGTCAAATATTATTCCAAGTATCATTTTGAGTAAGGAGCCATATGATGCTTCGGACCTAAGGCTTATTGGTTCAGACAGCACCGGCAATAGACCCAATCCAGGTGAATAGTCCCTTTGGGAATATTTTCACATTTACTTATGTCAGCTATAATATTATATTGGTCTGCTGCTTATTGATCCTATGCTGAACCGGCTCAGGTCTATTTAACTTTGGTATTATTTTGGACAGCGGTCTTCATTAATATATTTAAACATGGAATTGCATCATTTAATAAATGGGCTGTCTTCTGACAGAGACGATCTTTCTGTTTTTGGAATTGGTTCCCTTGGTGAAAAGTTGGATGACCTTGGCAACACAGGCCTTGATGAAAATTGTGTAAACATTTTTTCAAATCTTAACAAACATATGAGATCTTTGAGAAATAACGTTTGGCATTACAAACTTTTTCATGCATATTTACTCAAAGGCAGCACTCCACAAGGGTTACGAGTACGTACCCAACCATTGGTTAATTCCCCTGATGATCTTCTATTGAAACAATGGAATGAAATTCAACAAGAGACAACCCTGAAATTTGTTGGAAGTACTAGCAAATTTCCATAACAGAGTCATTGAACAAGAAATTAAATCCATTTCTTCTCTTAGTGACAAGGCCAAGCAATTTGAGGGTCAGACCATATATACAAATAGTATCAAGAACATAAGCAAGGAACTTATGACATTGGAATCACAGCTTAAGGATAGGAAAAAGAAAAAAGAAAAAGTTCCAAAGGGATTTAGATGATTATACCAGAGGGGATCCCTTCAATTTTACAAACAAAAACAAACATGTACGATTTTCTCCTTCGAATCGTACCTATCCCAAGAGGAAACGGACTGAATCTATCCTTAAGAAAGGCACATATAACTATACTGACACTTCAGCTGATGAATATTCATCCTCATGTCTCGACACTGATTTGGGGGGTGCCACAGGCTCACCAGTATCCAAGAGAAGAAATTCTGTCACCTCACAGGATTTACACATAGGAGGGGGGGGGGGGCAGGAAACATAAAAGATATGGACAACATGGAAATGCTATTAGAGATGTTTGTGACCAAACAACCACTGTAAACATTACTAATATAGTATCTGTCCCCTCACCCACCTCTAACACTACACCTTTTTACTTCAAGCCTGTGCCCACAGCCTACATCAAATCACTACTGCTCAAGCTCAAACCCTGCTCCCCCTCCACTGACAAATTACCTCCTACCTTCCTCAAACTCGCAGCTGACTCTATCGCCTACCCAGTAACAATATTAATAAATAGATCTATGCAAGAATCTACTGTTCCTACCCTTTGGAAATCCTTCTACACTATCCCTCTCCACAAAGGAGGTAACTCCGCTGACCCTTCAAACTACCGACCCATTGCCATTCTGTCCCCTCTATCTAAGATACTAGAAAAATGCATCCACACTCAACTTATGGATCACCTTCTCAATCAAAAACTACTCACCCCTACCCAACATGGCTTTCACCCCTCTCACAGTACAACTACTGCTCTACTTTCCTTTACTCACACCATTGCAGAATCTTTGGACAACAATAAACTTACTTCCTGTCTCTTTCTTGACCTCTCTAAAGCTTTTGATACAGCATCTCATACACTACTATCTAAACTCTCTAACTTTCACCTCTCCTCCCCCACCCTCAACTGGTTTGCCAGCTATCTGTCAGAACGCAAACAATCAGTCAAATGGCTCTCTTCCCCTCCTCCTTTCTTACCTATCTCTACTGGTGTTCCACAAGGTTCCATCTTGGGTCCCCTCTTATTCAACATCTTCACAAATGACCTTTTCACCCCTTGCCATCTGTCCTCACTCATACAATATGCAGAAGACTCCACAATCATTTCTACAGCCAACAACATCTCCGACCTACACTCCCTAACCCAAACAGCTCTACTTTCCACTGAACAGTGGCTTTCACAAAACCTACTAATTCTCAATCCTACCAAAACCAAACTCTTACTCTTCCTGCCCCACTCCCTTAATCATCATAAACTCTCCTTTGTCATTAAGTCTCTCAATAACACAACTATCATACCTGACACCCACACAAAACTCCTTGGAGTCATTATCGACGATGACTTAAAATTCAATCAAAACATACAGCAATGTATAAAGAAAACACATCAGAAGTTAGGTCTGTTTATACCGAAACAAAAAGTATCTCAGTCCCGAAGCTAGACTCACCCTAGGACAAGCACTTCTCCTCCCCTCACTCCTCTATGCAGCCCCAGTTCTTACAAATATCCAAAAAACTACCCTGAGTAAACTCCAACAATCCTACCACAAAATAGCCAGATTCATCACCAACTCCCCAAACAACACACACCACTGTATTGCTTTGAAGTCTCTACAATGGCTAGAACTCCCACAACTACTACATCTCTATCAATTTCACATGTTGCACTCTATGCTCTTTAAACCATCCAACTGTCCATCCCTATCTCTCCTTGTCTCTGTCTACACCCCATCTTGACCCCTCCGCAACTCTAATCAACAATTGATTGAAATTAATAACCCAAACATGTCAGAAGGTAAGCCACTCTACAAACACTCTGTGGCCCAAGCCTGGAACAAACTACCCCTTGACATTCGCTCAATCTCTCACACCCCACTATTTAAAAAGAAACTAAAGACTCATTTACTCAATTACAAAATTTTCCCCTGCTATGACCCAACATAATTTCTCTCCTCCCCCCACTTAGGAATCACTCTGTCTATCCCCACTAGTACAGTTACATAGCGAAAAAAAAAGCCTTGTACTGTCATATAACTATTGTTGATGTTGTTTTGTATATTGTGTTACTATTGTAAGACTAGTTTGCTGTGCTTGTATACTACTGTAATATTTTTATTGTACTATTCTGGAGCTTTTCTCCTCGGGTCTCCACTGAAAATGGGACAAAATCCTAGTTGGACTAACCCGGTCAACAAATGTCAATAAATAAATAAATAAATAATATAAATAATATTTCATCACATGTCCTCTCCTCCTCTGAAATTGACATTCTTAATAAAGGATTATCATTCATCCCTGTTTTTTTTTGTTTCTGATATTGTTTCATTTTATAGAAATCTTATTATTAAATTATCCAACGCACGCTATTACTCGGAACTCACCATTGATCCAATACCAGTATTCAAGGAACAGATTGATTCTTTCCTTAGTTTAGCTGTTGCAGAAGGTATCATCACTCCAAACACACAGCATCAACTCACCATTGCCAACCCTTGTCCACAAAACATTTATTTCCTACCTAAAATACACAAGGACCTTCAACACCCACCCAGCAGACCCATTGTTTCAGGTAGAAACTCATTAACAGAACCATTATCTCTATTCCTTACCAAATTTCTTAAGCCCCTTTTACAATGTGTCCATTCTAGAATTCAAGATACCACGGAATTTTTACAGATTATCTCTGATACACAGCTTGAGCCCGACTGGTTACTTTGCACATTGGATGTAAAATCATTATATACCAACATACCACATTGGGCTGGCCTAGAGGCGTAGGAATACTGTCTCAACAAAACTGAAATATACAAGCCAGGTTTCAACACCTTTTTGTTGTGTTTAACAGAACATGTTTTAACAAAAAATGTGTTTTTTTACAAAGACAAATGCTATTTACAAACCAAGGGGACAGCTATGGGTGCATCTTTTGCACCCATATATGCTGATTTGTTCATGACATACTTTGAAGAACAGGTTATTTATGACAACTCTCATAACATTTACATGGTTGAAATGGACATTTGGCGCAGATATTTGGATGACTGCTGGTTGGTATGGAGAGCGAATAAAGAATACCTTTCGGAATTTGTTTCTTATTTGAACGAAAATAAATGGGGGATTGAATTTTCTGTCAGCTATGATAGAGATAAAATTATTTTATTAGATGTATTGGTTTGCTGTGCATCTGATCATACGCTGACTACAGAAATTCATCGTAAATTCCCCCAAAATAATTCACTTCTCCATGCAACCAGCTTTCATCCTCCTCACATCTGCAAAAATATTCCCAAATCACAGTTCATGCTCATTAAACACATTTGTTCGGATCAGCACACTTATAGACACTTCAGAGATGATTTAGTACATTGATTCCATGACTGTGGGTATAAAATGGGTCAACTATTACATACCAAACACACAGTTGACCAGATGGAACGCACTGAATTGCTGCATTACAAAACTAGACACAAATCACCTGCAGTAACACCTAGATTTATCACCACATATGGTGGGAATACCAACATATTGATGCAAATTGTTCAACATAATTTGAACATATTAACATGTGAACCTAGACTTCAGGACATTCTTGGAGACAGATGTTCGTTTTCCTTTCGGAAAGGCAAAAATCTATCTGCCTTTTTTAATCACTTGAAACATCTTGAGAAGAAAGGTACCAAAAGTATCCAGACCACATTATCAGGGGATCCATTAATTGGTTGCTTCCCTTGTGGACACTGTATCTATTGTAACATCATACTCAAAACCACCAGTTTCAGCAGTCAAAACACCCCTCAAGTATTTAATATAACATTTTTTGCTAACTGTTCCTCAGATTGGGTCATTTATTAGGCTAAATGCACATGTCCTGCATTCTATATTGGCCAAACCTCCAGACCCTTGAAGCTTCGAATCTCTGAACACTTTAGTGATATCAGACACAAGAGAGATACCAATGCTTTATATAAACATTCTTTGGTACATCCAAAGGCTACTTTTAGTTTTACCATTATTGATAAAATTAGAAGATCCAGGCATAACAAATCAGGTTGGCATAATTTATTAAATTCAATGGAGAAAAAATGGATTATTAAACTTGGTGGGCTCTTTAAGCCAGGTCTGAATGAGCATATGTAATTAAGCACATGACTCACTTGAGTATTTAAATACAGGTTCTTTTTTGTTGTTTTTTAAACACTGAAGAAGGCTTTGTTAAATATTTGCCGAAACCGGTCTGTTTTTCAAGAACCTCAATCAATAAATGTATTTTTAAGGTGCCTTGTATGCTGGTCTTATTTTCTTTCTGTTTGAATACTTTGCTCTTTGTGACCCTGCAGCTGCCTCACTCAAAGAGTTTGTACTATTTACAGTAAAAAAAAAAAAAAGTCTAGTGCCAATCATTAGCAGACGGAGTTCTGCTGTGGTGACCCCTAACCGGGAAAAGTTGAAAGAAAGAATTTGTTATCAAATATTTCAAAATCAATAAAATATTTTTTGCAAAAAAAAAAAAAAAAAAGAAATAGAAAAAGAGAAGCAAACCCCAATTGTTATTTTCTGAAAATCCCATTATGACACTCTCTGCTGTTTTACATAAAATGTTGGTAAGGCTAATGTATAAAACATTCCCCCGGATTTACTAATCTTCCATGCAGGACTAATCTAGTCCTGCATGGAAACGGCAGTTTAAAAGGAGGACGGCAGCACGCCATGCATATTAATGAAGGCGCACTGCCTGAACTCCGAATGCTACACGGAGCATGGACGAGTGCAGGGGGCAAGTCTGAGAGCAGCGTTCTCAGAATAAACATGCCCCTGCAAAGCAGAACCGAAGAATGTGTAAATAAATGAGCGAGAGAGCTCACAAGTGTCCGCATATCCCCAACAACAGTCTCCATGTGTTCAACAGCAACAGTATAGTCAAATAAATTGAGAAATCCCTATTATTGATGTGTTTTATAACCCAGAGTACAGCTAACCATAGGTGCGTGGGTTTGCCCATCTCCTAGCTATGTTTAAAGCAGCTGAAAAGGCTGAAGAGGATAACTAGGAATATATATGCAATCGAAGCAACACAGCAATAGTGGAGTGGTTAGAGCATCTGCCTAACGAACAAGCATTCCTGGTTTGAGTCCCACTGCAGCACAAATCATTTTCCATGGGAAATCTGTATATGAACATAATTTTACATCATTTTGCAGTATAACTACAGAATAACAATTAAATGTGAACTGGAGTACTGCTTGAAATGCACATGTGAAGTGTTAGTGTCATAATGAATAAGGCACATGTACGCAGGTCTAAGCACATATCATGCGTTCCGGCCCCAAAATCTGGACAATACCAAGAAAGGAGGGGGGGTATCCATATTCATCAAGGACACCCACACCTCAAGACTGGTGGCAACGCACGATGCATCGGAGACCATCCAGGTGCAATTAACCATAGGCAAGACTGCTCTGCAAATTGTAGCATGTTACAGGCCACCCTCACAAACTCAGGAACCTCACATGGCCTTCCTGAAAACACTAGAGGGGATAAATGTATCACCAAACACCATCATACTAGGTGACTTCAATTACCCTAATATAGACTGGGAACACTACTCAAGCCCAAACACCCTAGCCCAAAAGTTCCTGGAATTCATAAACTCAAATGCCATGGAACAACTAGTCACCATCCCCACAAGAGGAGATAACATACTTGATCTCATCATCACGAACATGGGAGCACAATGTTCAACACCGGAGGTGTACGCCTCACTGGTGAGATCAGACCACAAACTAATCTCGCTGGAGGCCCTCATCCCACCCCCACCTGAAATAAAAAAGACCACAGTAAAGAACTTCTCAAAAGCCGACTTCACACTTCTAAAGACTAGTGTGGTCTCCTTTAAGGCCCTCGAGCCGGCGGAAAACAGTACTCAAGCCGCTGAATCACTTACAAATGCCTTCTACCAGCACCTGCAGGACTGCATGGATAAGGCAATCCCAAGCAAAACAAAGACTCTTTGTACCAAAGGCAAGCATCCAGTCTGGTGGACCCCAGCCATAAACAAACTCTACAACAAAAGGAGGAAGCTACTACAAGATAGAGCAAAATCCTTAAAAGGTAAGACACCCTTGATCACTATAAGTAAAAACTAAGAGCTCTCATAAAATCATCCAAAGCAAATTTCGAGAGAAAAATAGCTAAAGACTCAAAAGACAATCATAAGGCCTTCTTTAGCTATGTTAGAAACCTGGGAGGAAACTCCCAGATATGCTCAGAGCTAGTTCAAAATGATGTGAAGATTACTGATCCTACAGACATTGCCAACATACTGGCTGACAGGTTCAGTGCAAACTTCTCCCCTCCCCAAAAGGAGAGATATCTATACCAAACGATTGCAGCCCCCAAACATCTCCAGCACCCAAGTGAGAACTGCTCTCTCCAAAGCAAAAACACAGCATCCATGGGACCTGATGGTGTCCCCGGCTGTGTGCTCCATGAACTCAATGAGGAATTAAACCCACAGCTAGGACAGCTGTTTAATCAAAGTCTTACCTCTGGATACGCACTCCAGGAGTGGCGCACTGCAACTGTGGTACCACTTCACAAAGGCGGTGCCTCCACCGACCCTGGAAATTACCGCCCATTAGCTTGACAAGCCTTATCTGCAAAGCCATGGAGAGGATCATAATGGACCTCATAAATAAAGACATAGGGAATTTGCAGACTTTGGATCCAACCCAGTTTGGCTTTGTCAAAGGCAGATCATGCCTTTTAAACTTGGTTGACTTTTTGAAACAGTCACCAAAGCCATTGATGAGGGAAAGGCAGTCCATACAGCCTACCTCGATCTGGCTAAGGCCTTCGATACAATACCCCATTCGGGTATCATTGAAAAACTCATCAGCTTAAATGTCAACCCATACATCACAAGATGGGTTGCAAACTGGCTGAGTGACAGAACCCACAGGGTCAGAGCTGCTGGCGCCATGTCAGACTCAAAGCCTGTCACAAGTGGTGTCCCACAGGGCTCAGTCCTGGGCCCACTCTTGTTTGGCATCTACTTTTCCGAAGTACAAGCAAACACAGGAGGGTTATGGCTGACAAAGTTTGCAGATGACTGCAAACTGGGGGCCATAGTAGAAAACACATCTGACACAGATATCCTCCAGAAGGGTCTCACAGAAACGGATAACTGGTGCCAGAGCCACGGCCTAAAGTTAAATGCCAAAAAATGCATAGTCATACCCTTCGGGAAAAACAAGGTTACCCCTAGCTACCAAATAGGTGGCAATCCACTGAGCACAGAAGAAGTTATCAGGGACCTGGGGACCCAGGTTGATAGTAGTCTGTCATTCGACACCCATGTAGCTAAAGTAGTTAGGAAGACCTTCTACATTGCCCACCTTATCATGAAGGGATTCTCATCTAGATCAAGGGAGGTCATAGTCTCCCTTTACTCATCACTCATCAGACCAATGATTGAGTACAATGCCCCATTCGAATGTATCTGACCCGACACTTGCAGCAGCTGGAGAGGCCACAAAAGTTCCTCACCAAAAGGATAAAGGGTCTCAAAAATCTGTCCTATGCTGCCCGACTGAAAGAACTCCAGCTCTATTCAGTCGCCACGCTTGCTGAGAGGTGACCTTTGCCTAACATACAAGGCCATGTCAAACCCAGATTTGATGAATATGCTTCACCTCTAAAAATCTAGATCCATCAGAGCCACAAGGGCGGAGACTTAAACCTTGACACGGCTATTAATAGGACGTGCTGGAGGGATAGATTCATCACCCAAAGACTCCCTATGCTGTGGAACAAAATCCCGGTACATGTGAGGCAGAGCACCTCGCTGGCCTTGTTCAAGAGAAATCTTGACCAATGGATGGGAGATCGCAGATATACCCCAGGGATTACCTCAGTGTCACTGCTCGACAGAGGCACAGAAAAATAATGGGTATAGTTCCCCATACTAAAGGGGTGGCCTAAGCCACAAAACGATGGGCTAGGCTTGTAAATGCCCTCGGGCAGATAGCCTAGTATGAACCTATGAACCTATGAACCTATAAGCATGTCCAAGTGTGCTTGCGTGAGAGTAAGCAATGCCCACTCAGACTAAGCAAAGTAGAAGCTAATGAGTGTTTGAAATTGTAACCGGAGGTTAGCAGTGCTTACCGTCACGCAATCCCGCTTATAACTGCTGTAAAGTGCCTTAATCACTCTGGATCCAATGGCCCAAGTTCTGCCCAGCAACAAAATAAACTGCCTCAACAAGGCTCAAACCCAGGACCCTGTACACTATAGTCAGAGTATTTAACTACTAAGCCGTCATAGCAATAGGCCATACATCCCATACACCCACATGGATTTATATATATAACTACACCTACCCCGAATACCTGCATGTAACCTATCCAGACCTGTGAAACAGGAATCCTACCTCACCATAAACTGACCTTTCTCAACATGTAAACCTGACCTAAGCATGGATAATACCAAAAGTTTAATGTAAACTAAGCATGATTAATGGGGGATGTAGCTATGTTATGTCTGTTACCCTCTATGAATGTGAACACCTCAGTATTAATTGGGATACGTAGCTGGGGTCAATGTAGAGCTCTACACCCTGGGCCACCGCTGACAATGGACAAGCATACAGTCTGACTGTCCTGCTTGATAAATGTGAACAAAATGCATGACGTTGCATTTCTCTGCACTGTGGCTTATATATCCAGACTCAATTCCATGCCAAATGCATGGCCTTTGTAACAGTGCAGGCCTTACTTAGACTGTCATGAAATGCTTGTCATCTATATGTGTGTGTATATATATATATATATATATATATATATATATATATATATATATTTCTTTGCAACATTTTCACGATTTTGCTGGGATATAACCTTCCAAGGCAAAATAAGTTGTTTTGTTTCCGTTATATTGCAGTACTATAGTATTAGAGTTATGAGAAGATAGAGGGTAGGGAGAAAGCTGCAATAATTCAGAATTGTGTATTTAGCTTTGAAGTCAGTGCTGTTCTCAAACAAATTAAATGTGAGGACTTTCCCATTATGAAATATTTGAATCATTCCTGTGATTTTCCGGCTACGTCAACACCAGTCACTAAACCGGCCTTATTTGTAATATAATGTTGCCAAACTCGTACCTCATTGGTTTACATGTGTACCATGTGCATTATCATATAGTCTTAGTTATTAAGGGAATGATGTATCATCCTGTACAATGAGTTAGCAGTTAACGTATTATTTATGAGTTAGCAGTTAATGAGTATTATTTAAAGACGGAGATGGAAGGCAGTTACTCAAAGTGGATAGTAAACTTAGAAAAAGATGAATAAACTGACTAGAAGGAAGCTGGAGAGAAGACTGTAGGAATTCTTCTAAGGAGACATCTTAACAGGATCATGTTGTAGGGCTGTAAGGGACTCAATACAGCATGTCCAGAAATAGTTGAAAGAGATATGAAGGAGGATAAACAAAAATCATAAGAATAAGATTGAGACTAGACTGAAGCTTTAAGGAGATAATACAGAAGTTTAGATAATAGAAATGGGGATGGTTATGGTTTAAGGCACTGAAGGGTGACAACTTACAGAAGATGCCAGGAAGCTAAGTGGGATAGTCATCATAGCAGCAAAAATGAGAAGGTGCTAAGATGGATAGGAATAATGGGCAAAATGGACTGATTTATCAGGATCTGAGTCTGCAGAAGGGGAGTAAAAGGATGATGCAGCCAAGGGTGGGTAGACGCTAGAAAGTAATATCTGACAGGAAGATACAGTTTGGGAAGTGGGTGGTTGAAATGCAGGAGTCAGAGGCAAGTAGATCCAATAGAGGATATCCATAAAAGATTGCTTCTCTACTGAAAAACAACTCTGGATGGATTGAAGATTAAGGGATAAGAGTCAGCAGATGAGTGCTGAAGGTATGAGAAAGAAGAAGCACACCATATATATATATATATATACATCAGATTGTTTATGTCACATCCTCTATAAATGTATGTGAAAGTTTTTGAAAAATTGTATAACGGCCTGAAGAAGACCTTGTTGAAAGCGCTAGCCGGATGTTAAATAAACTTTTCTTTTCCTTTAAACTTCGCTGAACGCTTGGATTAGTGCATTTGAATGTCTACAAGTTATTGTTTGGTGAATTTAACTGATGCAATTGGAAGTTCCTGACAGTGCTGAATAGCAAGTTGTGACTTTTTGTAACTGACTTTTGAATTTAAAGAACAGTTGATGGTGTGCCATTACAGGCAGCCTTTTTGAGTATACATGGACATTGCTTTTCAAGAGTCCTGCTTCTCCGTGCAACAGTTTTGACTTTTTGGACTTACTATATATATAGGGGACTTGTCCACAGCTTCTGGAAATCTGGATCATTAAGTCTTTGAGATGGTATATTAGAAGACTGTAAAAAGAGTCTGGTGGTTAACTTTTCTCAGGTAGAACATGGTTACACAATCTGGGATCATAAAGACTGAGTAAAACTATAGATAGTGATGAGTGGCTGAAGTGAGAGATAGCCTTTCACTCAAATGATGGGAAGTTGGTCATCATGATGGAGCACTGGTAGTCTAATCTGGGTTTGAAGGACAGTATGTTAGGGGTTAAGTCTGAAAAGCTAAGTAGAACATGAAAAATGGGTGGAGGGAGGTTACAAATGGTAAGGTAGACATGAGGAAGGAGGATTATGGGGGAGATTAAAGAAAAAGCATAATCAGGAGTGTTGTAGTTTAGAAGGCAAAGAATGAATGCAGGATAAAGGAAGAAAAGGAGTAACTCTGCTGCCCAGAGATGAAGAGCAGAGAGAGGTGGAAGATTAAATAGAAGAGGGTGGTATGACAGAGATATTGTTCAAGGGTGAGTTCAGTAGAATAATACTGGAAGAAGAATACAAGCAAGGTAGGAGAAGATATGAAAAAGATGGGGAGGGAGTGAATTTAGATGGGAGTTTAGAGGTCTGAGGTCTGGAACAAAGTAGCTATGGTAGCTAAGGATAGAAAGATAGGTAGAGAACTTAACAGTTTATATGTTTATCAAATAATACTTTGGGGATTTGTAAGTGCATTTTCTATACAACTTCTATTAAGACAAAAAAGTGCTTTAGTACAATTCATATTAATAATAATAATAATAATAACAGTAATAATTCCACTGCCAATGTGTACAATTTAGAAGGGACTTATACTGTGTAAAGGCTTGCACTGTCTATTAGTAAATAGTGACTATCCAGACACTATTTAGGAAGCACTTAGTGTTTCAGTTTGATACAGGGCACATAAGAATCTGTATGAGTTTCATATGTAAGTTGCTGATTCATTTCTGCATTACACCAGCATAACCCTGCACATCGTGTATCAGCCTTACTGGGTAAGTACTGACTTTCTCAATCCCACCATTGTCTTTAATGATTGTAACCTAGATATTAATTTATGGCAAACTGGTAATGTTAGAACAAAATTGCCCAAACACAATACCATGATGTATATACCCTTTTGATCAAGGAGTTTATAAGTGTATTCATAAGACGCGAGATATGCTTTCATATCAGGTTTTGGGGTAGGCAACATTTGAGTCTAGTGCCAAAGCACAGAAACTCAAGTATATTTTGCTGGACGTTCCAATGAAATCCATAGAAAGGGAGTGACTTTATCAGAGACAGCATTGCTTTTACATTCTTCTTCTTCGTTGTTTTCATATTCTTCTTCTTATTGTTGTGTTGTTCTTCTTGTTAGTTTTTACAATGTTTCTTGCAAATGGGAGCCATGAGTCCATTGGATGTGCCACAGCCTCCCCAAGACTTAACCTGACCCATGTCTAGGGCTGGTGAGAAGATTGACAATGTAGGTGCAGCATTGTACTACTGCTGAGGAGTGAGCCCTAACTCCCACCACCTCATGGCAGCCTTGCCAGCCCTGCCATCACTATGTTACTTGGGATGTGCATGTTCACTTTCACTCATGTGAAGCTCCCAGTTAAGAGGTTCACCTCTTATAGGTTCATAGGTAAAGGCTAGGCTAGCTGCTCTTGCACGCCATATTAAGGCTTGCCAATTTCCCCTTTTGTGCTCAAAAATAACCTATCCCATTTAGTTATAGATTGGCCTAGTTAATAAAACTTCTTGACATCTGTTTTCATGACGCTGATATTATTTCTTTTATAGATTAGCCTTAGCCATCCCAAGGTTGATAATTATATATTACTCTTAATGAGAATAACTAGAATCATAGCATAGATCGTTTGAGGGGACCCATGCATGAGATAAAGCAATTAGGAGCTGTATCTGTCCATTAGTAGTACAAGATGCAGTCCTGGGGTACATTTGCTGTTTCCCATACATAGATGTAAGTTGCAGTTGAATATTTACAGGGGTGAACTTTGTTTTATGTCAATGAGGATACTTTATACTGCATTTATACTATACTTTTTTTTATTTTATACTGTATGGAGTTCATCAGGTTCATACAATGCTTATTGCAGCATGTCTAGGCTGCCCCTCTCTTCCCAGGATGAATGGGCCAACACAGGCTGCTCATTCCTATCTACCACCTATGACTCCTCTAGTGCCCATTCTGCTAATTAAACATGACTAATCTGGGCTACAATAAGGGCTTTATCCCTATGTACCATGGGGCCACTAACATGAACATATTTGTTGACTGTAGTTAATGACTAACAGAATTAATGTATTAAAAATATATCCACTCAAGTAATTCTTATACAGACAAAAACACACATACACATGGTGTATGCACACACACACGCACACACACACACACGCACGTGCGCACGCACACACAAACACAGAGTTTGTCTGTTAATGATTTTGTCATCTTGCAAGAAAGTAGACGTCTTTATTCTGACACTTCTCTTAAAAGTCTGCATACGCTTTAGTTTCTTTTTATAAAACACCTTATACCTACAAGGTGAAATGGAAATAAAATAAGTAAATAAAGCACAGCTGCATACAAGCTTGTTTATGTATGCCAAGAATGCATAAAACCCTGTAGAATGAGTAGCACTCTACATATATTTTCAGGACCTCCTACAAAATTTAAAATAATTGCTTCAGGTGACCATACTTAACAGATGCTGACAACCTCAATATTCTTACTTTTTGTGCAGTAGGGAGCGATTGGGTTGGCATGGGAGGGAGAGTCTAGGTTGTCATGATATGACATAGGTAGTGCTGTGTTTGATTTGATCAATTACTTTATTGGTTTTAAGGAGACTTTTATGTTTAACTGTTTTCAGATGTTGTCTCTTGATAACTTGTGGATCAGGATTTCTTTTTTGTTTTTGATTATCAGATGTCTTTGCTCTCTGGAATATAAAATCCATGGTCATAGTCCCTCTCCTCTACTTTTTGCAAGCTGCAGCAAAACCATGTTTGTGGGCTATTATAAAGAACAGGAGCTTCTGTTTTTTACTTCCAACCAAGCAAATACTTTTCAGATTCTGACAACAGCAATAAACCCTCAGTGATGGATGTTTACATTTAATACTAAGTCACCAAAGAGTTCAAGTGAGTAATCTTCTCCTACCATTGCTGTCTGTCTCAAAGTCAAACCACTTTTCAAAGTATTGGTTCCAGAACTGTGTAAATGAAAGGCTAGTGTGACAAATGCCTTAATCATTCTCCATTTTCTCCATCCTCAGTATGTTGCGTTTGCTATTATAATCTTATGTTACACTTGCACTGCAAGGATTCATAAAAAAAATTTCTGTTTGCACTGTGTAGCATTATTTTGGAGCAACACACACACACACACACACACACACACACACACACACACACACACACACACACACACACACACACACACACACATACACACACACACACACACACACACCCATACACACACAGCAAGGTTACATGCAGGAGCTCAACAGCGATCAACTTAAAAAATCCAATGAACCAAGCCAGAGCTCCAAAACAGTAAACAAATTAAATGTATTGACTATAGCACACCATATCAGAACAGCAAAGGTTTTAGGTGAAACACCCTTTCTCAATGCACATTCAAAAAAAATGCTCTCACAGCCTTTTATAATATTCACATGATAACAGTAACCAATCAACAGTCAGAAATAATTTACTCTAAACTACATAAACCTTTTCAGGATATATGCATGACAGTAATTAAAAGATACTACATTATAAAGTACAACACAATAAAATGTACTTGAATATGCCAAAAAAAAATCAGTACATTAAAATACATATATTGAATTTAATGAAATGCAGAATTTACTAAAATGCAGCCATAAAAAATATAGCAGTTCAAATAAATTAATTTGCTTTCTTTAACACTGATTTTATGCTGACCAAAGAGTTTAAACCTGGTGTCTTGTCAGTATTTAACCTAATAATCCAATTATATTCTGCAATTTCTTTTTCGAGTACAACATCACCCCCTCTTATTTAAGGCAATACTTTTTGTATTACTCTAAATTTAAAAGTGTGTTGCACTTTGCCAGGGTAATCCTATGGGCTAGGCTTGTAAAGGCTCCAGGGCCATTAGCCTAGTATACATCTATGAACCCATGAACAGCCATTTCTTCCATGGGCTTTGCAAGAGAATTATTAATGACAGCTCGTCTAATATCTGATAAATGCTGATAAAAGCTTTCTTTTAACTTTCTATTACATTTTCCTATATAACAATTAGAGCAGGCAGTACATACTGCTGGATACACTATATTGTAAATAATACGTGTTCAAAACAGGTAAACTTATAAACATTCTTAGACACTGGGAGAACAAAATCAAAATCACTTAAAATATATTTACAAAAAGAACAATTATATCAAGGAAAAATACCAAAATCCAAAAGAAGTTGGTCCTCAGTGAAAGTAGATGTTGTTGATCTGAAACCCCCACCAAGAAGAAAAGATGAAGAGTGTGAAGACTACTGACAGCATCTCAATAACAGAAGTGCAGGCAGAATCCGCTATGGCATCAGGAACCATAGAAGAGCCAGATAACGACGTCCAATTGATGAGGACAATAGAGAGGGAGACAGGATACCCAGCCAAACTCAAAATGGATGTTTAGTAAAATTCCTCAAGTCTCTTCCTGAAGCCAGCAAGGACTGATTACTTGACCTAATGTTAGAGAAAGGATTTGCTCTCCCTTTGGAGCAAAAGGAGTGAAGGCAGTCTAATGACCAACATACACTTCCCCTTCACAATCTAATGAGGACAAAATTCCAACATAGATACAAGAAAAGTAGTAGAAAGTTCAGACGGCACCAAATAATCTGAAGTTCCCATTGTCCACAGAGGTTAATTCTCACTTTATGTCTTTGCTAAACTTCAATACTCCAGGGCCACACATAAGTTCTCACATTCCAAAACAATTAAAAGACAAAATCATTGTCAGAAAATACATAGATGTTTTTTATTTAGCATACGTAAATGGGATCCAGAGGCTTTTTGAAGCTGAGAAATCCAGAACAAAAGATGTGACAGCAGCATTAGCTGCCTAGGTAAAACATCAACTAACAAACAAATTCCGAAGAACTGGCTTTCCAAGGCAGCAGCATTCTTAATATGTATGGCCACCATTACTGAAAATTACACTCAACAGGTCTTACCTTTAATTTTGTACATTTATTTATTTATTTATTTTACATTTGTTAACCGGGCTAGTCCAACTGGATACATGTCCATTTTCAGCGGAGGCCCGAGGAGAAAAGCTCCAAGTTTTCAAAACATTTAATGTTACAAGTAATTTAAAAACAACAATACAATAAAGTATAACAAAATGTTACAAGAACAAGATTTGTACATAGTAAAAAAAATGATTGGACTATTTTCCCACAAAAAAACAATAAGTAAGTAAATCAAGAAACGATGGGGATATAAGGTTACTAAGGACATCTACAGGATAAGATAGGATTAGGAAAACAGGATTGGTGGTTAGATGGGATAGGTAGAGCTGGACAGAGTAGAAAGGTCAGAGAGTAATTATGATATAAGGATAAATTTTAACAGAGAAAAATGTTAGGGCAAATTTACATTTGCAGAAGAGTAGCATGGCTGGGCTATGATCAAATATTTAGAAAGTTAAAAGCAATCAACAAAGCCTTAAGGTTAGATCAGTGCCATCCAAACATACAGTTAAGCACTATGTTGGATCTGCATTCATCTAACAATTATGGCAATAACCTGGATAATCAAGTTATGAAGACATTTTGGGCATTTAACAGTGGTAAATTCCGGTCTGCTTGACATTTTGCACACATGTTCATATTGAGTTAAATGTCACCCAGTCTTCAACTAAAGGGCAAAAAATGAGGCAAGTCAAACCTAAATTGGGGGTACATAACAACAAGAAGATATTTTCTTAATACAAGCAGGGTCCTTTTCAGGAAGGGGTTCCTTTTGAGCTAACAGAAGACTTCCTTCATGGCAGGGACAGTTACAATAAAATATTGCACTTCCCTATTTGTGTTCAAGAATTCACCCAGGAGCTTAACTATTACCCAACTCACAGGTAACAATTTTTTTGATTCAAGAGTTTACAGAGGATTTTTCCTTGAAATCAACTGCTCTCCATAATGATAAGGCAGTTAATAGCCTGAAGTCAATGTGAGAAAGACAGCATAGTGTCAAATATTCTGAAAGAAGAGATACATGTCAGAAGACTTGATTGGCCCATTTAGGACATCTCCTTGGAGACGTTTCAGAACGTCACCCATTGAGCTCATTCTAATGAAGAAAGAGGATGAATTTCACCTCATTCATCACATATCCTCTCCCATGGGATTTTCTATTAATGGCTTCATTAATAGAAGGATGCCAAAATAAAATATGCTGCTCTGAACAACATAGCCACCATTATTCAGAAATACAAAGATCCCCAGTTAGGCAAACTTGAAATTAAATTAGTATTTTTAGCTGTTACCCATATGAGAACAACACTGGCCAATGCTTGGCTTTGCCTTTTAAGGTCTTCTATATTTTGACAAGACCAGGCCTCTGCACTGCTGAATAGCATGTGCAGTTTTTGAAACTTCCAACACAGTATTACACTAGGGTTGGCAGTGTAGGGCTAAGCTCCAGGCAGCAGTCTATTATCTTGACAATTTCCTTATCACTAGGAAGGGTGAGCAAGGTGCTACAGAGGGCATGAATATTTTTAGTGAAATATGCAATGCCTTATGTGTCCCATTGCCTTTGTATAAAATTGAAGAACCTTGCCACTACCACACATTTCTAAGACTAAAAAATGTTATTTCCTTGTACTTTAGATTGCCTAATAAGAAACATAAACATTTAAAAGTAACCATCAATGTATTCTTAAAGGGAAATAAAATAAGAGTAGGCCAGGTCAAGTCACTCCTGGGTATTCTTAATTTTGCATGTTGGGCTGTCTCCTCCTGGATGCGCATTCTCAAAAAGCTTAAAGATGACCTACACTTGTGGATGATGTTTCTGGGTCAATTCAACATGATTCATTGTGACACGTGGACTGGGTTTATTCCAAATCTTTACCGCTATACAGAGAAGCAGAGATGCAGCCACTAGTTCAGACATGGAAGGTTACGTAAGTGGGAGATGGTTTGCTGTGGAATGGCTTTTTTCATGGTCAGAGGCTGCCAAGAAAAACATTATCCTCTTAAAAATTCTTTCTATATGGACTGCCATTTACATTTGGCAGTGACAGTTTAGACAAAAAGTTAATTCTCATTTTAGATAACCAAGCTGTAGTACATGTTCTCCAAAGTAGATCATCTTGTTCAAATAGAGTCTAGTCCATTTTGAGATTACTTGTGCTTCTTAGTTTAAATATGAATTTAACTTTTTCTTCTGCAGACATGTCCCAGGTATTCAGAACAACATAGCTGATAGTTTATCATATATCTAGTGTTCCAGATTCCAACTTTTGGCTCTGGAGGCACAGCAGTTACCCACACCAGTTCTGCCTCAGATGTGGCTACTTGGAGAAAAATAATGATGATCCTTATGTGCAATTCTTGGGCTACGAATACAACACAAGCATAAGCAACTGCTTTGTCCAGATTCAAAGACTTTTATTCGCAGTTGCTCCCTAACGATAGAACGTAGTCGATAGAAGTCATCATTCACTACTTTATACACAGATGTATACAGGACTCCCTTAATTCTAAACACATTCAAATGGTAGCTTTGGGTTGGTTAATCAAATGCCTAAGCCTTCCTAATTTGGCTCATCAGTGGCTGATTAACAGATTATAGCAAGGTTGAAGACATATACAGGTGGGAAACAGAGATTTCTGATGCCCGATTGGGACTTACTTGCTACCTGTGGTGATAAAATCGATAATGACATCAGTTACAAATTTTCATTCCCCTGTCATACAGGCTAGAATATTTGCTTGGCTCTGTGCTGGAGTGTTTAGAGTCAGAGATTTACTACAGTCTCTTCAGTGGGTTGATGTTATAATAACATCTTTATTAGTAATAGTTTGATTAAAGTAGTCCAAAATCAACCAAATGGGTTTAGGTCATCAAATTTCTCTACGGTGTTCAAAAGATTTTATGCCACCTTCACTGAGCAAGAACAAGACAATGCCAACTAGGTCAGATTCCTTGGAGAGAATTGGTTTTTCGACTACCAAATGGGCATCCCCATAACTAAGCAGAGTCTAAGGTAATACAGAAGAAAGCAGTAGAAAACCAGAACATTGCTATTGAAGGTTTCAGTACTTACTTATTTACAAAGGGGGGGGGCACAATTTTTAGCCAGGGAAGGGAAGTCTGTAGAGGTAATAAAGCGTGCTAGCGGATGGAAGTCAGATACCATTTTGAGTTACATTAGAAGACAGCATTTATTATTATTTTATTTAGGTCCCCAGCTGTTTCTGGTCATAGACCACTCCATCTACAGAGCAGTACTTTGATCATCAATCAAGCCAAAGGACTGAATCTTGGCATTGATCCTACCCATTAGACAATATTGTGGCAAGGTTGCCTAGATATATCATAGCTATAACTTTTACCAACTATTAAGAGACTCTTTAATTGTAACAGATTATACAATGCATTAATAATTCTTTTAAGAGATAATGATTTGTGTTATATTCCAAAACACGTCCTTTTAGGTACGATATTGGCAGACTTATCTGTGTTACATTAAAAATTCCCAAATATACAAATAATATAGTCAGCCATTATACCTAGATTCATTTGAACAGGGGCCTGTAAGCCCAGAGCCACTGAAACTGCATGATGATTTCAGAACCTTAGGATTTCCAGGGCAGTTTATCAAATTGGTTTCTCAGTAACTGATTACCCAGAGTTAAATTGAGCTGATACAGATTTATATGATGCTGATGACATTCACTTGAATAATATAGATTGGGATTTGTTTAACTTATAGTTACAGTTTTGTTATCAGGAATATTTACAAAAAAATAAATAAGAAGAGAAAGGGTGGAAATAATATTCGTAACACCAGAAAAGTGGGGGACCAGCATGTGTAACATGCAGGTGGGCAAATGCCATTTGTAGCCTTATGCTCCTCTTTCATCCCCCCCCCCCCACTTTTCTGAGACATGGATAATTTTGTACCTCACTAAGTGTGGGAGAATTTGATGAACTAAAATTATGATTTTTGGCTGAGGTGAGGATGCACTGTGTACAGGACCTTGTCACTGGGATAAATTGGTCAGCAAAGATGGGTAGATGCCAACTGGCAAATAATGGGGGAAATTTCCAGTTTGGTTGTTAAACATCATTGTCACTCAAGATCAGGCCGAACACTGTGTTGGGGCAATGGCCAGTCTGCATTTTTATTCAGGCACCAAGTGACACTTGGATCATTCAGATGAATGGCTTTGTCAAGTTTACCATACCATTCCCTCAAGGTTAGGCACATAGACAGTTATGCCAAGATCAGGAGCCAGGACAAGGGCCATTTGTGACCTCATTACCCCTTTTTCAAAGCAACAGATACGTTTCTACCCTCAAAATGTGGGAGAATTTGATGAACTAAAATTATTTCTGACTGAGCCAGAAAGGCACTGTTTATGCCACCCACTAGTTGGGAGAAAGTGTCCAAAAGTGGCATTTTGATTGTTGTATACCATTTTATTAAATAAACAGTCAGAACGGCTATTATTATCTAAGCTGTTTTGTGATAAAGAGGACTGTAGAGCTGACAATTGACTTTTATATTTATAGGTACCCTATATGACGAGATGGGAGGAAGGAAGGCACACAGTTGTAAAGTATATATTGTTCACTTGTATTTACTATAGTTTGATAATTATATAATCAATATTATAATTCCATAAGTTTAACCATAAATATAGTACTCTATATATATATATATATATATATATATATATATATATATATATATATATATATTATAATTTCATAAACCTAAGAATATCTAAAATAGTATTTTACATTATTTATTCGTTAACTAGATTGGTGTTCATGCACAGGACCCTTTTCAGCCAGTTCCTGGGATGTTTGGGAAAAATGCTTACTTATGTACATGTAAAAAGCAGTGGATAACACATACACACACATTACAAATCAAAGAAAGTTACTTATAGAAGCGATTTGACAATGTGATGATAACATTCTAACATACACAAGTGGATAAAAGAGTTTAATTAAAATGTAGTTAGTTTTTGCTACTATAAAATTCAAAGTAAGACAATAATTAACATTTAATAAGAAGTAATATAAATTAGAATATTGTTTGTATTACAGCAATACAATTGGAGGTGGGCTAGATATAGAATATTTTTGTGTGGCAGTAAATGCTGAAGTAAAAGCATGGGAGAAAAGAAGACGTTAGCAGTGGTGGACAAGAAGAGATAGATGTAGTACTGGGAAATTAATGGGTATATTTACAATATTTAGAAGGACATGAATCCATAAGCATACATGATGAAAGTCAATTTGTTTGAAGCTGCTAAAGGAGATAGGTAAATGTAAATATATTAACCTATGTACCTAAAACATATGCATTTGTGCCGAAGTTTTATATACATATATATATATATATATATATATATATATATATATATATATATATATATATATATATGGGTCTATATGACTTGTTCGACAGTTCATATGGTCGACTGTTTATTTGGTCGACAGTTCATTTGATCGACAAACATTTGCCCCCTTCCCCAATGTTGTGCGACCCTGGAGTTGATATATTTAGTTGGGGGGGTGTGGGGGGCACAGCCCCCCACCTAAAATGCTTGTCGATCAAATGAACTGTCGAACAAATAAACAGTCGACCATATGAACTGTCGACCAAGTCATATAGACCCATATATATATATATATATATATATATATATATATATGTTTGTGTGTGTGTGTGTGTGTGTGTGTGTGTGTGTGTGTGTGTGTGTGTGTGTGTGTGTGTATCTTCCTTTAGTTTTCTCTGGAATTGTGAGAAGTTATCTAGAGTTGTAATTTTTAATGGCAAACTGCTCAAAGTGGCACGGGATAGTTTGTAGAAAGATTTTTCATATAAGGTCAAAGTACAGGGTGGTCTGTACAGTTTTAGTAATACCGTATTCCTTAAGAGCATATGATGATTTCAAGAAAGAGAAGGGAATAGCTTTCATTAAGTATTTTGTAGGTGAAAATGTTTAGAAGACACATTGACCTCTCTGAGATATTAAGCCATTTTTTCCCACTGTATTAACATACAGAAAGGCCGATGAATCCTATAATTTTATTCTGTGATGCTCACAGCAAGGTACTTCTATGAATTAATAAGTAGGAAATAATGGCTGAGACATATTCAGTTTTTGGCATTAATAAATTAATAGCGATGGCTTTTATGGACTTGGATATTAGGAAGTATGAAATGCTATAGGCTATTTATTTTATTTATTCAACTTTTGTTAACTGGGTAAAGTCCCTTTTCAGCTACAACCCAAGATGTAGGGGGAAGTCAAGGTACAAACTGCAAACACATAACAATCTGGCAGTGACCACTTTTTAAGGATAGTAAATCCTGTATAAGATCCCCCCCCAGAATAATTTTGCTGTTTAGTAAATTGTAGTGTGGTACCAGCTGGTGTTAGATGCAGATGTTCAGGAAGTTATCAAACAAATTGAAGAAGTCCAAGAAAAAGTGGGAGATAGAAAAGATGGATCATGTTAAAAAGGGATACTGTTTGGCCAACAAGAGGCTAAGATATCAATCACAGTAGCCAACAACAAGGCGTCAAAGGCACTCTACCAGCTTCAGGAAAGTTACTCAGCAAATGGCACAAAGAAACTCTAGCAGGTTAAAAAGCAAGCACAGAAAGATAAAGGATATAGCCATCAGGCACTCTTCATAAGGGATTCCAGGAACAATCTGCTTACTTGAAGAAAATTTATATAAAGATATTGAGCATAATAGGAAACCTTTTATAGATACATAAGATGTGGCAGGAACAAAGACATACAAATTGATAAACTGTGTGTAGATTCCAAAATGTATTCTCAGACACAATGGATTATAGATATGTTTACAAAATCTTATACAAAATAGTCTGGCTCCACAAAGGGGGTGATAAATTGTCTTAGTGACATCCAGGTAATCTCATGGGTTCCATTCAGAATTCTGAAGCTCAAAACTTCAAATTTCATATGATCGAAGATCATATGTTCGAAGTTTCAAAACTTCAAAATCCTGAATGGAGATTGGCATACAGCGTGGACTAGGAGATTTCCTTTGTCCTCGCTGTAGTGTGATCTCGGAGTTGGTATATTTAAGTTGCAGGGGCTGTGGGGGGTGCAGCTCCCCACATGGGAGGTGAGGGTGGCTTGCCCCTCTGCATACACATGTTTTACTGTGTTGGGTGGTGTTTTGGGGGAGGTTCACAATTTAGAGATTCCAAGATCTCAAGATTCTGAACTCGATATTCTGAAACTCGAGATTTTGGGATTTTGAAATTTCATAGTGAACCTAACCTCAGATACTGGAATCAAATGACATTATATTAAAAAAGAGCTGTGCAAACTGGGACCAAACAAAGCACAGGGGAGGAGACAGAATTAGTAATAATGACCTGAGAACACTTCAGCAAGAACTTACAGTACCATTATATCTATTATTTATTAGGTCTTATAAATATAGAGATATTCTTCAAGATTGGAGACATGTGCTTATTAAACCTGTTTAAGGGAAAGGAGAGTAGGACAAACCCAGAATCATATAGACCTTTAAGTCTAGTTTCATGTTGTGGAAAAATAATGGAGAAGGTTATTCTGGAAAAGTTTATGTCAGAATTGGAAAAGTTGGGACTTGAAACCCTATGTCAGCATGCATATGTTGAAAATATATCTATTACCACCTGTAACATGATGTTCTATAACAATATTGGACGGCGCAGTGGTTTGAATCTCAGCTGGGGTGTCTTCTGTGCGGATTCTGCATGCCCTCCCTGCATTCATGTGGGCTTCCTCTGGGCACTCCAGTTTCCTCCCTTGTTACAAATACATGCATCTGAAGCATTTCTCCCCGAGCCTCCCCTGAAAATTGGCTCATTCCAAGTTGGATTTTCCAAGTAAACAAATGTTAAATAAATAAAATAAATATAATAACTGCTATGGATTAAACATTGTGCTGTAATGTAATTTATAAAGATTTAACTGCAGCATTTCACAGGGTCATACACAAAACACTGATCAACAAATTAGAACAACTAAGTATCGATGTACTCTTGATTATATGGATAGCTACATGGCTTGCAAATAGGACATGGCAAGTATCATACAGCAATTGGGCAGGTGAAATTCTTGGTTACAGTCTGGGTGTTCCACTGAGCTCTATCCTAGGCCCATATTTGCTTAGATTGTATTTTTCAGACCTAAATTTTTCATCTGAGGTATTCTACAGTCTATATGCAGATTACCTGAAATTGGATAAACTGATTATATGTGTTACAGATAAGGCATGTCTGCAAAAAAATTTGACTTAATTGACCAGTTGAACACAGGAGAATAATATGCTAATAAATACATCAAAAACTAAGCATATGGGATTTAGGAGACATACATTGAAAGGTGAATGTATGCCGCAGTGGTACGGCTGTAGCGTTGTTACCTCACAGCAGGAGGTTCTCCTGTTCGATTCTCAGCTTGGCTTGGGAGTGCCTTCTGTGTGAAGTATGCATGTCCTCTCCGCAGATAGGAAGCATTCGAAAGACATGTGTGCGTAAATGGGCGTGCCTTCGTTGAAGGTTGGGTGTCGTGCTGGCACCTCGGCGTTTCGTAAAAATCTACTGCCAATCACTAGTGGACCGGAGTTCCTCTGTGGCGACCCCTTATCGGGAAAAAGCTGAAAGACCAACAACAACAACAACAACATTGAAAGGTGAATATTTAAAACAGCACATAGTGATTTAAACTATAGATTCTTTTAAGGACCTGGATATATGGGTAGATACAGCTTTGAGTTTTTCTAAACATATCAACCAATTGGTTATGATAGTTATATAACTACAGGTTGTATAAAAAGATTTAGCAAGTCTAGGAAATAAGAAATGATGAAATTATTTACATTAGACCCAAACTTGAGTATTAAATAACAATATGGAAACCTTATAAGAAAACAAGTATGAGTAAACTGGAAAAAGTACAGCAGAAATATACAAAGGGCATCTATGGAACTGAAAATTAAAGTTATTGTGAAAGACTAAAATATCTGAACTTGTACAGTGTCTCTTATAGACATCTAAGAGAAGCTGTTATTTGGGTATACAGGGCATTTAGAGACAACTATCTCTGGGAATGTTTGGGGTTATCAAAAAGTACTAGAGAATCATCAGACAACCTATGTAGAAGAAAAGCTGCAGCACCAAGAAAACGTCAGTTTGGGACAAGAATGTGATATAACATAACTTGAGCAAGAGGGAGTGTATAAATATTTGGGAAGTGATGAAGGATCAACAATAAAACATGAAAAAATGTGAATAAAACTCAGTAAAGAATATTTTAGAAGACTTAAAATAATCCTGAAAACAGCATTGACATCTAGGAACAAAGTTCAAGCTATAAACCAATTTGCTCTTCCTACCCTAACTTACAGTTTTACAGTGATTGAAAGGCGCTAAAGATGTTGGATAGATTTGACAAGAAAACAAAAAGGATGCTTCATGCTCATCAAATGATTTATAATAATCAGTGCATACCAAGATTATATATTCCCTGTCCTGAAGGAGGTATGGGCCTCCTTGAAATTAATAACATGCATAGATCTGCAATTGTGGGACTGCATACATATCTGCTGACCTCACAAAACCCAAACATAGTGAAAGTTTTTAAACATGAAGAGAATAAATCTAACATGAATTCCCTTCTTAGTCTAGCTTTACCAGAAAGGCTCATCCAGACTATGCTACACTTTGCTGTGAAGGAAAGTTTAGTTTGCTTTTATTTGTTGTATTTTGTATTACGTCATTGCCTTTTTATGTTTTGAATACTGTGGTTTGTTTTCTTTACCTTGTGTTTTACTTGCATTCGGCTTTAACTGCATATTAAAACTTCAAAAGAGACCACAGCTCTGTCTCTTCTGAGTCAGGCAGAAATTTTTTCACACCCTCCCACCCAGTTACAGTTGTCTTGTTAAATACCACTGTCTTTCTAGTTGCCTGCCTCTTATGTTAATTTGACCATATATCTCATTTCCTCTCTGCTTTGACTGGCTTGTGTGAGTAATCACAAAATTATCATTTTTGAAATCACTCCCCTTCAACTATTTAAATTTATTGGCCATCCTACTGTATTCCATAGTACCAGAATACAAAAGTGACCACCCCTTTCAATCCATCTTGCTGTTTTAAAAATAGTAACTCTCCACTAAACCTTAACTTTTTAAACAGGTAAAACTTAATTTACCTGCTTTCACATCTAACTTCTCTAGTGCACACTGCAGTGTGCATTTTTTTCATCTTACCTTTAAGCATCCCTGTTGCTAGCACTTGCTCTAATACCTGCTGGAAAGCACTAGGAAGCCTTCAACTGATAAAAGCACTCAACTCTCCTTGTTAATAAGGAGAAATTAATCGTAGGCACTAAACAGCCTATAATTGCAAAGTACCTTGCTAAGATAAGGGAAAACAGCTCCCGTACTTTACAAAAAAAAAAAAGCACCAAACCAGGCATGTCCAAGGGTCAGCTTCCGGAGATTTCTCCTGTCCACCTGGTGAATCTGGGCATACTGGGGCAATGCAGAAATTGCCTCATGTACACAGACAACCCTCTCCTCCTACCAGCCAACACTACAACCTGTGAGAGATGCACTTACATAGCCAAACTGGAAGCAAAGCTCTCTCCACCCAAGATTGTGCTAGACAGTCAAGGAGAAGGTTAACATCCACACTACACCTCAAGCAACACATAGCCCTTCTAAACCCACACCACCAACACCCACATATAGCAACACTAAATTCACATATGCGGAGGCCCTTAACTGTAACCTACCCAAGCAGAAACGCAAACAAACACCAATCACAACCAAAGTGTCACATAGCTCACAGCACCAGTGTGCCACCCAGCAACAGCCTCCAAGGCAAGACAACGTACCTAACACTTTAGTCATAGGTGACTCTATAGTCCGGCACACTGATGTCCCACTCACCAGGTTGAACAAGGAGAAAATTACATTCAGCTGCCTGTCGGGTGCCAGGATCCGCCACATAATGTATGCACTCAAGTAACTCCACAACAAGTACAAATATGACTCGGTCATTGTCCATGTTGGAGTGAATGACTTGAGACGTACCTCCCTGGACTACATGAAAAGAGATATGGAAGAGCTCTCAGATCATGTGGCCCAGGCAGGTATGACCCTAGCCCTAAGTAGCATCCTGCCTTTGCCCAGAATGCTACCACAATATAAGGACACAATGATTGACTTCATCAATTGGCTAAGCTTCTGGTGTCATTCAAAGGGGATCCAGTATCTGTCAGCCTGGGATGACATGATCGACAGAACACGATGCTTTGCCAGAGATGGTCTGCACCTGTCATCCCTGGGATTCAGGTTACTGGCTAAGGCTCTTGCCCCCCTATAGTGCCTTTTTTAGGCAAAGTTCAAAGGACAAAATGATCACCGTAACAGGTACAAGCATGCAAAATCTGAAGGTAATGCTACTCAGTGCTAGAAGTCTAAACCTCAAAATGCACTCTCTTGAGGCACTCCTAAAAATGGAGAACATTGATATCTGTGCAGTAACTGAGACCTGGTTCAAGGTTCCAGAGAGCACTCCTGCAATACCAGGCTACAACTCTTACCACACTTTTGGCCACCAAACCAGGACCGAAACACTAAAGGTGGAGGAGTGTCCATATTCACCAAAGATATTCACACCACCAGACTAGTTGCACAACACAATACGTCTGAAATTCTCCAGGTGCAACTAACACTAGGTAAGACTGCAATTCAAATTGTAGCTTGCTACAGATCCCCCACCATGCCCCTAGATTCTCACTACACCTTTCTAAACATACTGGAAAATATTAAGATAAAACCAAACAACCTAATACTGGGTGATTTTAGCTACCCTGCCATTAACTGGAAAAACTAATCATGTACCAACACCTTTGCCCAACAGTTCTTGGAATTCATAAATTCCAATGCCCTGGATCAACTAATCCATAGTCCCACCAGAGGCTCCAATATCCTAGACCTGGTCATTACAAACATGAGAAATCGATGTTCCACACCTATGGTCACCCCCTCGTTAGTCAGGTCTGACCATAAGCTAATCACCCTTACCATCCACATCCCACCCCCACCTCCCAGTAAGGAAACCTCCATAAAAAACTTCTCCAAAGCCAACTTCATGCTACACAAGTCAGAAGTGACAAACCTCATGACACCCATGGAGACAGGAAGTGAAAGTTTGACTGCTGAATCCTACACTAAGGCACTGTACAAGCACATCCACTCATGCATGAATCGTGCCAGCCCAAATAGAACCAGGATGCTCTCCTCCAAAAAAAGTAAGTCAATCTGGTGATCCCCTGCTATAAACAAACTTTACAACAAAAGGAAGAAACTGTTGCAGAAAAGAGGAAAATCTCAGGATGCAAAAAACTCCCTTACCAGCCTCAGTAAGAAACTGAGATCCCTCATAAAATCCTCCAAAGCTAGTTACGAAAATAAAATTGCCAAAGATTCCAAAGACAACCACAAGGCATTCTATAACTATGTCAAGAATCTAAATGGCAATGCTCAGATCTGCTCTGAGCTAAAACAGAATGGCATTAAATATACTGATCCCTAGGATATTGCCAATATCCTGGCAGATTGATTCAGTGCCAATTTCACCCCCCTCTCACCCCCCCCAAACGGTCCATCTCAATACTGCAAGATTGCCAAAGTCTGGTAATAATGGACACACAGGTAAAAAATGCACTCTCCAAAGCTAAGAATACAGCATCCATGGGACCAGATGACATCCCGGGCTGTGTACTACATGAATTACAATATGAACTGGCACCTCACCTAAGTGTCATGTTTAATCATAGCCTCATCTCAGGTTTCATGCCCACTGAGTGGCGCAGAGCTACAGTTATCCCACTCCACAAGGGGGGATCCACCTTGGATCCCAGAAACTACCGTCCCATCAATCTGACAAGCCTTATCTGCAAGGCCATGGAGCATATTATCATGTAACTTATAAACAAAGACATTGGCAACCTTCAAACACTGGACCCCACCCAGTTTGGGTTCATGAAAGGCCGATCTTGTCTCCTGATTGACTTCTTTGAATCAGTCTCCAGAGCCACGGACAAGGGTAAGGTGGTCCACACAGCCTATCTAGACCTCACCAAGGCCTTTGACAGCATCCCTTACTCTGGAATCATAGATAAACTTACTAAGCTGGGCATTAATCCCTACTTTACCCAATGGGTTGCCAACTGGCTTACTGACAGAACCCACACTGTAAAAGTAGCCGACTCCAAATCCAGCTCCAGACAAGTGACAAGTAGAGTACCTCAGGGTTCAGTCCTGGGACCGCTCTTGTTTGGCATCTACTTCTCTGAAGTACAGGCCAACACTAAGGGACTCTGGCTAACAAAGTTTGCAGATGACTGCAAACTGGGAGCCATAATTGAATCCTCAAATGATGTGGATACTCTACAAAAGGGCCTTACAGAAACAGATGCTTAGTGCCAGAGCCATGGGCTCAAGCTCAATGCCAAGAAATGTATAGTTATACCCTTTGGGAAAAAACATGTACCCGTGAATTACCACATAGGTGGCAGTACACTAACACCAAAAGTGTGATAAGAGACTTAAGGACACAGCTGGACAGTGGTTTCACCTTCGATAACCACATCACCACAACAGTCAGGAAATCCTTTTATGTGGCACACCTCATCACTAAGGGCTTTTCATCCAGAAAAAAGTAGGTCATTGTCCCACTGTACTCATCCCTCATTAGACCCATTATAGAATACAACTCCCCATTTGGTATGTACCTCTCAAGACATCTGCAACAACTGGAAAGGCCACAGAAATACCTCACTAAAAGAATCACAGGCCTAAAGCAGATGCCCTATGCTGACCACCTTAAAAAACTCCAGCTATACTCTGTCACATATCGTCTACTCAGAGGCGATCTCTGCTTAACATACAAGGCCATGTCAAACCCAGAGCTGTGGACCTGCTACACTTAAAGAAATCCCAATCCCTCAGAGCCACACACCCCAGGGATCTAAACCTTGTCATCACAACAAACAAAACATGCTGGAGGGATAGGTTCCTGACCCAGAGACTCTCCAGACTCTGGAATAGACTGCCCATACATGTCAAGCAGAGTGCCTCCTTGGCCCTCTTCAAAAGGAACCTTGACGATTGGATGGGAGAAAGGAAATTCACCCCGGGGATTACGTTGGTCGCCCTGCTAGACAGAGATCCACGGAAGTAAATAGTGTGGGAAGAAATAGCCAGAGAATTGTTATGGCTAGGCTTGTATAGGCCCTAGGGCTGATAGCCTAGTACCAGCCTATGAAACTATGAACCTATAAAAGCATATTGGCGTCAAGCGAGAATGGAAATCAAACCAGAAGTAGATAAAAGTCAGGCAGCAACTGAGTGTGACAAAAAACAAAATAAAGAATATAAGGTGAAGTATCATATGAGAAGGCAAGAAATGTGGAAAAAGCATAAATATAGTTGCAAGTATAGAAAACTCCTGAACAACCTTAAGTTGACCAGGATCAAATGCAGGAATGGTTAAGGAGAGGTGAATTCAAACCAAAAAATGAAAGGTTAATATTGGCAGCCCAAGTTAATGGACTGCGTACACGTTGGTTTACAAAGTCCATTGAACATGTGGGAGAAACAGACAAATGTAGGTTTTCTAAACCAGAATTGGAAACAGTTGCATGTCTTGTTGCTGGTTTTGACATACTAATGGCAGAAGGACTGTATACTGAAAGGCTTAATAATATGGCAAGACTGTTGCACTGGAGATTGTGCAAACATTATAATATTGAAGTAGCTGAAAAAACACTGGAAACATAAGCCACAAAGCATCATAGAAGTCTACATCACATGGGATCACCCATTACCAACAGTTTAAAAGACAGATGTGAGAAAACCAAATATAGTAGTCCATGAAAACAAGACAAAAGTAGCACTGATCAGTGAATCGTTACACCCAGTGACTACAGTGGCTTGAGTACAGGGAGACACAAAGTCATAAAATATCAGGGTTTGCAGGCAGAAATGAGAGCAATGAGGAAGAACGATACCCAGACAGTTCCAATAGCTGTAGGAGCAACAGGTCTTATAAAAAAGAATCTACAATTGTATTTAGATATGTTACCGATATATGTAACTCTGTATGAATTTCAGAAGGAGTCACCACTGGGCACATTGTGAGTGCTGCAAAGAGCACTTCTGGGTGACATCAACGATTGAAACAATACTAATTTCATGAACTTTAATCATACTTTGACTTAGGAATGGGGTCCATTCCTGTCATGGTATTAGAAACCCAAATGATTGGAGAAATTAATAAGATTCTATAGGAATGAGAAATGTAATAACTGGTTATCTCAGACAGCAACAGATGCATGGAACAGACCACCAAATTACATTAAAGCAAGTACTAGTTTATATATTTTTAAGTACAGCCTGGGCACTTATTATGGAAACAAGTGTATATTAGCAGGCTAGAAGCACATTATGCTTGAAATATTTGCATTTATGTATATATGTATGTATGTATCAGTCCACATAACATCAAAGGCAGATGGAATGAATACTTCCAACAGTTTTAGAATGAAGAAAACCCTACAAAAGCTGTACTTTCCCAGGCATAGCCTATGATGAAAGAGTAAGAACAATCAACCCTAGAAAAAATAAGAACAGTATTAATGAAAATGATGTTGGTGAAAGCAGCTGCATTTTTATCTATAGTCCTTGAAGCATGTTCCAGACACTGAATATTCAGCTTTTCTCAAGCTGTACCAGAATATATGTATGCTACCAAACAGAAATACATATATTTAACTAACAATATTATTTCTACATATATCATAGCAACAGATGTGTATATGCATCTAACTAGCAAATAGATGTGCACATGCATTTATACATTTTTAAACATACCTATCACTATATACATTCTCTCTTTTTTATTTTAAATAAAAACTGTCTACATTAGTATGTACTTTTTAGTCAAGCTATATTGCTATTAACTAGAAACATATTGGGAAACAAAACCTTTAGTTTTATTTTAATACAGCAAATTAATACAGTTTAATATTGTCAACACAATGATGACAACTATTACTATTAGAACTGGGTGAATCTGAATATGACGTTGTACAGTGATGTTCTATACAGTAATGTATTGACAATGCTTGAGGATCTTATTGCAAAGGCATTGCAGTCTTGCTTTAAAAAAAAAAACGTCACAAATGTCAAGCTTTGACTTGTTACTGTATTTACATAGATAAATAATTTACTATATACTGTACAGAATACACTTGCTTGTACAGATCGTTTTTGCATTTGTATATACATGGCTGTAATGGCTGTAATGTACATTCAGTTCAGTTTTTAAACTTAGCATTAAACTGAAGCCTGCTAATTACATACCTTTTGCAGTACTGTTTACACAGTTAGTGCAAAATTGAAAGCATGCCCTTCCCCCTATAGTATACATCATTTTATTGCAGCATCGTTTATGATTTATGCTGTGAGAATTTAATGTATGCTTGCCCATTGGCTGTTACCTAGACTGTGACACTTTGGTCTTATACATTTGCTTTTTGATTTGGTCATTTTTAAAAACAGAAAATATTTTTATAAAGCTTTTGCTGTTGCCTATACTGTCACAGTTGTCATAGGAAATGCTTTTAACCATTTTGAAAAGACGTTTACTGTTACTACTAGCTATTTGTACCCTCCCTTTTTGTAAAGGGACCTGCATAATTTATTTTAACTGCATACCATAGCCCATGTACTCACTGTACTCGGTGTAGTATTTACTTCCAAACAGATTATTAATGACATGCATGCACAATTGTGACATCTTATTACAATTACTAAACAGGATTAGACTTTTGTGCTTTTTGCTTAATGCTGTACATGAATACTAATGTTTTAGAAAAACGTAAGACGTTTGGCCTGGTGACTAGTCTTGTTTCCTTGACCTTATAAATTTCAGTACCAGTAACATTTTATCTTATACAACATTTCTTGTAACTACCCATTCCAGCCTGGAAAGATTTGAGCACACATTACTTACTTTTTTTCTTTCTGCGCATTCTAGACACTTAACCCTTAACTCCTTTAGCACTTACTCATACCTTCAGTCATTCATTAATATACTTGCAACGTGATATTAGAATGCAGTTGTAATAAACATTAACTTGCGTAACTATGCATAATATTGTTTTGAATACTGCTTTAGCTGGAGTCTTCGCTATTTTTTATGCTATCATACAATTATAAAATATTGTAAGAAACAAAATAGATATTGGCTTAACTAACACATGCTTAAAACAAATATATGTACATGATTTACATTTGCTGTTGTTTGCCTTTTGCTGCACTGTAGATGAAAATAAAATACATGCATGTCAATCTTCTGTCTTTTCTGCGTTTAACTACTCTCATTTGATTTCCATGCCGTAAAACTGTTTTGTTATTTGAAATCATTTGAAAATCACTATTTAAGTGCCTTGCTTTAACTGAATGAAAGTTTGTGCTGTGTACGCTTAACCATTTTCTAAATGTAGAATAGTATGTCGTAAATTATTTCTTATCATCATAGTTAACTGCCGTTGCTTTAACTCTTTACTAACCAGATTATTCTGTTCTGCTGACTTTAAAGCTCTTATGCACATTTGAAAAAGTGTTTGCATATGTTGTCTGAACTTTTTGAACTCACTCTGACTGTGTCTTAGAAGTTTATGAAATCTTTTTGTCAGTTCACTGTGAACCTCATCTCTGTTTCTATCTGTTTTTTAATGTGCAGTGGTTTTATGCCACTTTTGTCTAGCAAGATGTACAGAAGATTTTCTAAATAACTGACTTGACTGATATTGTAACTTTGAAATTAACATTTTACATGTGATGATAGGGCATTTATGACATTGGACACATATAACTTGCACAATAAACGTTTACTGTGATACCAATGATGTTGCTGTTTAAGATACCGGTCAAACTACATAAAGCATTGACATGAACTAAGAGGCTTTTTTATGTCTGATCAGATTTTTTGTCATTTGCCAATCTGGGATGTTTATAAATTCCTGTAATATCTTGGGCAGTGTTTATGTTTCTGGTAGCTGTGTTTTTTCATAACTCGTAACATCTTTTGTTTCCATTCCCTCCATGTTTTTTGCATTGTCTATTTTACTCAGAACAGAAGTGATCCAGGGTACAGAGTTGCCTTTAACTATTAGCATTCTGAAGAGTGAATTACCTTGTTTTTAATAGTGATGAGTATATTTAAGAACATGGTCCTCACCTGGGTAACTCTGTTTTCCTCTGTTAGCTCATTAATGCCCCCTCTCATCTTACAATCTGTATCCCCTTTTACATAACAAATCTATGGCTCCTCAATTTCCTTCCAACATTATTCCCCACTTTACATTTCGATTTCTTTCTCATCTTCCTACTTTATTCATTTCTTTCAAATACTCTCTACCACTCTTGTGTTACCAGGTTCTATGTCAGTAAATACCCTAGTATTCTTACCCAACTATCCTTAGTTCATCAGCTATACAATACCATTCTACCTCTTCAAGCATTAACTGCTATCAACCTACCAACTAGTGTTTTACAAGCCTTACCTCAATTTTATGTATTTCTAGGATCTATAGTTTTACCCTTCTTACCCATGTCTTATAAATCATATCTATCATCTGCTTATCACATATATTACTCGTGAACTATTTGCATACTAAATTATTTATTCTTGGAATTTTACATCATGTATTGTCTCGACTGAATAAATGGGTCTATTATGATATCGCACGCTCAGAATGGCAAACGACACATAATTTACCCCATGTAAGTGAAAGCTTACAACGTCAAAACATTCCAAGTGAAAAAAATCGCTGTTCTGAAACAAAAAAAAACTGTAAAACATTACATAATGTGGGGGGCTTTGCCCCTCACACCCCCCAATGTGGGGGACTGTGCCCCACACACACACCCCTACTTAAATATACCAACTCCGAGATCGCACTATAGTGCTGAAAAGGCAAATTAGAGAAAGCGGCCAAACAAATTCTTTCCCAGGGAAAGAATTCGCTGAAAAGCCTCTTAGCCATTTTGCCTTTTCACACTTTTCAGTTTGACAAAGACGCATTCAACAACCTGTGTCTGTGACAGCATAATAGGGAGCCGAATAAATACCTGTTTTATCTTTGCATAATGTCAACTACAGAGCAGTTACTATCTGTGTAATGTATCTTTGTAAAAAAATGTTTTTCCACAAGAATGTTAAATGTATCTGCTGGAGTTTGTATACCTGAGCCTTTGCTAAAAATGGGCTTTGCCGAGTTGGACTTCCCTGATAAACGAAGATAAATAAATACGACAGATTATGCTGAAGTAGGGTCAGTGGAACTGTAAAAGGTGGATTAATCACTCAGGAATATCTCTTCAATAAGTAAACAGTCAAAGTTATTAGCAAATAATTACTGATGATATACTTAGAAGGAGCTGATACTGAAATACCAGTTAGTTAGTACTAGACGTTGACCACAACAGTTGTTTGGAGACTACATAGTAAGTTGGTTATCAGTATAAAAAATAGCAAGGATCTTTTCGGAATCTTGATTTGGATGAGTACCTTCTTTGACAACCTGCACCAAGTTAAAGTTATGTAATAATTGGCTCAGTCTGCTTTTAAGGGAGTGTGACAAATAAGGTTTAGTTTTCCACAAATAATTAGTTTGTGCACTTCAGTGACTGTTGGGTTGTTCATAGACTCACAGGTTTATAGGTGAGTACTAGGCTAACTGCCCTGGTGGGCCATTTTAAGTTGTCAGTTTTTCATTTATGTTTGAAATTAACCTGTCCCATTTGGTCACAGATTGGTTTTACCCTTCCCATGGCTAATAATTATGTGCTATCCCTAATAAAAATAAATGGGATCATCCCATAAATCATTTGAGTGGACTCATACATGGGATAAAGCATTTAGGAGCTGCCTCTGTCATTCGTAGTACAGAGGCCAGTCCTGGAGTAAATTTTCTGTTTCCTATCCATAGATTAAAGTTGTGCTTGAAAATAGACAGGGACAAACTTTGTTTTTTATTCATGAGGAATCTGTTCCACAGCAGCAGCAGCATCCTCTACAAAATATACCATTCTAATAACGTTGTAGAAGAAGTTTACATCCCTAGACCAACTATTTCTGATGCCATCTGACTTGCTGATGTGCAGCAAATCCATCATTAATGGGTCAGAAGATGCTTTCTACGCCAAACACAGGTCACCTCTTAGTAGTCTGCAGGATACTGAGTATAGTGACAGGGCTTTGGGTCAGTCCATGTAGGACATGTTATTTAGGCCTTGTATCCTTTTAATAAGGTATCCCTACTGGTGTTCCAGTTGTTACATGTGTCTGGAGAGATACATGCCAAAGGAGGCATTATAGTCAACGACTGGCCTAGTGAGGTCTGAGTAAAGGGGGGGAGGCAATAACATCCCTAGGTCTAGACACAATCCCTTTTTTTGTAAGCTGTACAGTACAGAAGGGCTTTCTTACAGCAACAGACACAGGTGACTGTCCACATAAGTTTCCAAATTTCAAACAACTGGGTCAACTCTTAGGTGAGTATTGTCAATGTGGTAGTTTCCTGGGGTAGATGATTTCCTGAAGTATACAGTAATGCATTTTTTGGCATTTAGTTTCAGACCATTATTTTAACACAGTTATTAATTTGAGACAAACCTTTCCGCAAGGTGGTTAAGTCATTTGGGGAATCAATGATTGCTCCTAGCTTACAGTCATCTGCAAACTAAGTCAGTCAGAGCCCTATAGTATTTGCTTTTACTTCAGAAAACTAGAGGCCAAACAGAAGAGATCCCAGCACAGAACCTTGGGTCCCTCCACTGGAGACCGGTATCTTTGTTGAGGTAACGTCCCCTATTTTGATTATCTGCATCCTATCTGTGAGCCAGTTGGCAATCCGGCTCGTGACGTAGGGGGTTATTACTAGTTTATTTAGCTTTTCTACTATGCCAGAGTGGGGAATTGTATCAAAACTTTTGGCCAGATTGAAGCATGATGTGGTGTGTACTGTTTTGCCCTTTTCCATTGTTTTGGTGACATTTTCAAAAACATACACCAGGTGGAGGAAGCATGACCTGCCCTTGATGAATCCAAACTAAGATGGGTCCAGAGTTTGGAGTTACCTTGTGTCCTGGTTAATGAACTTCATGATAAGTACTTCTATTGCTTTGCATATGAGACTCGTTAAACTTAGGGGCAGGTACTTTCCTGGGTCCGTGGAAGGTCTTCCTTTATGCAGGGGAATGACTGTAGCTGTTCTCCATTTGCTTGGTACAAAACCTGTATGGAGGCTGAGTTTAAACAGTGTTGTTAGGGGTGTGGCTAAATTGTGCTTCATGCTATTTAAAATGCATAAAGGGACATTGTCAATGCAGTATTTATAGCTTTTGATATCACTTTAAGGATTTGGACTTATGTAATAACTGGAGGTGAGCCAGTTTCAGGTATATCTTGAGGGACAGATGGAGGGGAGAGAGAGGTAAACTTAGAGCTAAATTTATCAGTCAGTAGGTTCGCTATATCTTCAGCCTTAGTCTAGGTAAAATCATTTGCAATCAGCTCAGTGCATTGCTGCATTGTGTTTTTAAGATTTATTTATTTATTTATTTATTTATTTATTGACATTTGTTAACCAGGTTGGTCCAGCAGGGCTTGTGGCTCATTTTCACTGGAGTCAAGAGGAGAAAAGCTCCAAAAAAAAACACAGTTTACAGAGAAGTAAACATTTGAGTCAGAAATATAGTCAAAATCAGTTATACAAGAACCATAGAGAGACAAAGCAGAAATGCTTGTATTGCTCAGGCTGTGGATTGCATTGCATTACTGAAACTAAGTGGAAATTCCTTAAGGTTCCAAGAGCAGGATAAGTTATTTCTTACATTTATTTCACTGAACTGCACTTCTGAAACAATTTTAATTGTGCTATACAGTTGATCTACTACATTTTTCACTGTTATAAAGCTTTTTTATTGTTTCACTGTATTTATGTACTGTTTTATAGTGTCAACTGTATTTTTCATTGCTAGATACTGTTTCATTACTCTAATTGCATGTTTACTGAATTAGTTAACTGTAATTTTTCATACTGAGTTTTATTTTCTGTTTGTGAGTGCTCTAGCCAAGCTTTTCTGTGCATTTTTTGATTTTTTGAGGTTTCTGTGTTCTAATCTAGTCTGTGCATTTTTGTTTTTTTGAGGTTTCTGTGTTCTAATCTAGTTTGTTTACAATTAAAAGCATTCTCTAGAGTCTGCTTGCTCCTTGATCTGTTTAAAACTTTCATTTAGTGGCTACAGCTAGGAACTGTAATAGTTTCCTCACCCACCCACCCTAGTGTTGTGGTGTTCTTATACTTGGTGGCTTTGCAGTTGCCCGTCCATACTGTATATTTGATCTGTGACACTCCTCCCAGTCTAGTGTCATTAGTTCACCCAATCTAATAGAGAACATTTGTGAAGGCCAACCCACTCAGATTCTTAAAGTTGAATTAACTTCTGTTCCAGCTTTCTCCATTTCCACTTTTACTGGAAAAAAAATTCTAAGCTTGCTTCCCCCCTTTCCTGTGGCAGGTCTTGTCCAGATACGGATTTGCTGTGTCCAGGACTGTTTGTGAGCTCCTGAGCCCCCCCACTTAACTATTCCTGGCACCATAAAGTCTGTTCTTCAAAATTTCCCTTGTAACTAGCCAGATTTTTAGTTTTAGCACTCAAATCTGTTTCTTTGCACTTGTTCAGAACTCATTGTAAGCACTAAATAAGTTACAAATTACTACAGCACTCAACTTTCCTCACTTGTCTAGAGGAAACCAGTTTTTAGTACTTAATAAATAAGCACCTATTCAGGCGTGTCTAAAGGTCAGTTCCCGGTGTTTTCTCCTGTCTACCTGATGAATCTGGGCATCTTGGGACAATGCAGCAATTGACTCATGTACACAGACAACCCTCTCCTCCTACCACCCAACACTACGACCTGTGAGAGATGCACTTATATAGCCAAACTGGAAGCAAAGCTTTCTTCACCGAAGACTGGACTAGACAGTCAACAGGAGAAGGTAAACACTTGCACTGCACCACACTCATCACATAGTCCCTCAAAACCTACACCACCAAAACACACACACAGAAGCATAAAACACACACCTACATTCATGGAGGCTTTCAGTAATAACCTGCCCAAACAACAGAGACCTCCAAAGCAGAAATGCAAATGACCTACAGCCCCCAACACAACCCAAATGACACATAGCCCACATACTCAATGTGCCACTCAACTATAGCCCATAAGGCATAACATACCTAACACTCTAGTCATAGGTGACTCTATAGTCAGGCACACTGATGTTCCACTCACCAGGCTAAACAAGGAAAAAGTTACTGTCAGCTGCCTCTCAGGTGCCAGGATCCGCCACATAATGCATGCACTCAGGTCACTCCACAACAAGTACAAATATGACTCTGTCATTGTCCATGTTGGTGTGAATGACCTGAGATGTACCTCCCTGGACTACATGAAGAGAGACACTGGAAAATATTAAGGTAGAACCAAACACTCTAATAATGTTTGATTTCAACTACCCTACCATTAACTGGGAAAACCACTCATGTACCAACTATTTTGCTCAATGTTTTCTGGAAATCATCAATTACAATGCCTTGGATCAACTTATCCACACCCCCACCAGGAGCAGCAATATCCTAGACCTGGTCATCACCAACATGGGTGACCGGTGTTCCACACCAGAGGTCAGCTCCTCGTTGGTCAGATCTGACCACAAGCTAATCACCCTAGACATCCACATCCCGCTCCCACCCCACATTAGGAAAACAACCGTAAAAATTTCTCCAAAGCCAACTTCACGCTTAAGACAGAAGTGGCAAACTTCAGGACACCCATGCAGGTGGATAATAGAGATACGACTGCTGGATCCTACACAAATGCACTTTATAAGCACTTACATGAGTGCATGGATCATGCTATCCCTAACAGAACCAAGATGCTATCCTCTAAAAAAAGGAAGCCAATCTGGTGGTCTTCTGCCATAAACAAACTCTACAACAGAATAAAGAAACTGTTGCAAAAAAGAGTAAAATCCCACGATTGGAGAAACTCCCTGGTCAGCCTCAGTAAGAAGCTGAGATCCCTCATAAAATCCTCCAAAGCTAGTTATGAAAACAAAATCACCACTGATTCTAAAGCATTCTATAGCTATGTCAATAATCTCAATGGCAACACTCAGATCTGCTCTGAGTTACAGCACAATGACACTAAATATACAGAACCAACTGATATTGCCAACATCCTGGCAGATAGGTTCAGTGCTAATTTTACCCCCCTCTCACCCCCTAAAGGGCCCATCTTTATACGGGAAGAATGCAAAGTTCATGTAATCACGGCTGCACAGGTAAAAACCTCACTCTCCAAAGCCAAGAACACAGCATCCATGGGACCTGACAACATCCCAGGCTGCCTTTTACACGAACTACAGAATGAACTGGCACCCCACCTAAGTACCATGTTCAATCATAGCCTCACCTCAGGCTTTGTGCCCATTGAATGGTGCACCATGTCGGTTATCCCACTCCACAAAGGAGAGGCAACAACAGACCCCAGGATCTACCGCCCCATTAGCCTGACGCGCCTGGTCTGCAAGGTCATGGAACGTATCATCTTGGAACTCATAAACAAAGACAATGAATATCTCCAAACTCTGGACCCCACACAGTTCGGATTTATAAAAGGCAGATCATGTATCCTAAACCTGATAGACTTCTTTGAAGTAGTCACTAAAGCCATAGATGAGGGTAAGGTAGTTCACACAGCCTATCTAGATCTTGCCAAGCCGTTCGACACCATCCCCCACTCTGGAATTATAGATAAACTCACTAAACTAGGTATAAATCCCTACATCACAAGATGGATTGCCAACTGGCTTACTGACAGAACCCACACCGTGAAAGTAGCAGACTGACTTCAGACCAGTGACAAGTGGAGTACCACAGGGTTCAGTCCTGGGTCCTCTCCTGTTTGGTATCTACTTCTCTGAAGTATAGGCTAACACATAAGGTCTTTGGCTAACTAAATTTGCAGATGACTGCAAACTAGGAGCCATAATTGAAACTCCTAACGATGTGGACATCCTACAAAAGGGCCTCACTGAGACAGATGCCTGGTGTCAAAGCCATGGTCTCAAGCTAAATGCCAAAAAGTGCATTGTCATCCCCTTTGGTAAAAACTCTGTACCCATGAACTACCACATAGGCGGTAGTCTACCTAACACTGAAAGTGTGATAAGAGACCTTGGGACACAGGTGGACAGTAGTCTCTCCTTTGATAATCACATCGCTGCCACAGTGGTAAGGAATTCCTTCTCTGTGGCACACCTCATCACAAAAGGTTTCCCATCCAGAAAAAAAGAGGTAATTGTTCCCCTCTACTCATCGCTCATTAGAACCATTATAGAGTACAACGCCCCTTTTGGTATGTACCTCGCAAGACATCTACAACAACTGGAAAGGCTGCAAAAATACCTCACAAAGAGGACTACTGGCCTCAAACAGATGCCTTACGCAGACTGTCTCAAAAAACTCCAGCTTTACTCCATTGCATATCGCCTACTCAGAGGCTATCTCTGCCTAACATACAAAGCTATGTTAAACCCAGAGCTGTTGGACATGCTCTACTTAAAGAAATCCCAATCCCTCCAAGCTACACACTCTAGAGACCTAAACCTTGTCACCACAATAAACAGAACATGCTGGAGGGATAGATTCCTGTCCTAGAGACTTCCCATACTCTGGAACAGACTACCTATCCATGTCAAACAGAGCTCCTCATTAGCACTCTTCAAGAAAAATCTTGATGATTGAACAGGTAATAGGAAATTCACCCTGGGGATCACTTCTGCGGTTCTGATTGACAGGGGCACAGGAAAATAATTTTCTTGGGTGGCAAAAGCCAGAGTACCTTTTTGGCTAGGCTTGTATAGGCCCTAGGGCCAATAGCCTAGTACCTACCTATGAACCTATGCAAACACATGATATATACATATCAATATTTTTACAGACTAAAAAATATAATTACATATTTACAAAAAGAGTTTAGTCCAACAGTATTGATTGTAGAGTTTAGTAAGTATCCACAATAGTGGAGAACTTAGCGGTATGTGGAGGGACTAACAAGGTATATAGTAGGGTTGTGGGGAGCTTACGTAGGGGCTTGACAAGGACATATTTTGGAGTTGAATTGAGTAGATGAAGTTTGAGATTTTCTTTAAAGTGGGATGGGTGAATGATGGAACAAATGTCTTTTGGGAGTTTGTTCCAGACGTGGGCGATGGACTGTTTATATAGGAGTTTGCCAGCTATTTTTTGGGGTTGGTAGATTTGTTGTAGTTGCTGATTAGAGGTATGGAGAGTCCACGGAGGTGTGTTGATAGAGATGAAGGAAGAGAGAGCAGGGCAGGATGAAGGTTTGTAGAGAATGAAGTGTAACATTTGAAGTTGTGACAACAGTAGAAGATGGGGGAATTCTAACCAGTGGAGAGTATTTAGGGCAAGGCAGTGATGTGTATTGTATGGAGAGTTTGTGATAAATCTAGCTATCTTGTTGTAAGTTTGTTGGAGTTTGTTTAACGTAGTAGTTTGGATGTTGGTGAGTACTGGGGAAGCATATAAAAGGGAGGGGAGGAGAAGAGCTTGTGCAAGGGAGAGTCTGGCATTTGTAGTTAGAAATATTATACCAAGTTTCTGGTGAGTCTTTTTTATGCTTTGGAGGATGTGCAAGTTAGTTTGAGTTCATCATCTATGATGGCCCCAAGGAGTTTAGTGTGAGCTTCAGGTTGGATAACAGTGTTATTAGAGGAAGTAATAGTAAAGGTGGATTTGAGGTGAGAGAGAGATCGGGGGAAAATAATAAGAGTTTGTTTTTTTTAGGGTTAAGAATGAGTAGATTCCTGGACACCCACTGTACAGTAGATAGGAAGGCCTGTTGAGTAAGAGTGTGGAGATTGGAGATATTTTCTGAGATGGAGATGAGAGTCAAGTCATTTGCATATTGGATGAGGGAAGATTGTTTACAAGAAGTATAGAGATCATTGGTAAAGACATTAAATAGGAGGGGACCCAGGATGGAACCTTGTGGTACCCTGGTTGGGACAGGTATGGATGGAGAAGTGGAGGAGAGCCATTTAACAGATTGCTGCCTGCAGTATAAGTAACTGGAAAACCAGGCAAGGGAGGAAGAAGATAGATTGAGGTCTGCAAGTTTAGATAGCAGTAGGGGATGGGAGACTGTATCAAAGGCTTTGGAAAGGTCAAGGAAGAGACATGATATGAGTTTGCTATTGTCTAGAGCCTTGGCAATGGTATGTGTAAAGGATAAGAGGTCTGTAGTTGTGCTGTGGTTGGGATGGAAATCATGCTGAGTGGGAGTAAGGTTATGCTGGAGGAGGTAGTTGAGTAGTTGTGAGTGGATACATTTTTCAAGAGTCTTAGAGAGGCAAGATAGAATAGCTATATGTTGGTAGTTAGATGGGTCTGTAGACTTTCCACCTTTATGCAGGGGGATACTGAAAAAGGATTTCCATAGGGTAGGGATGATGAATTCCTGAATAGATCTATAGATTAGTATAGATACTGGATAGGCAATGGAGTCAGCAGCAAGTTTGAGGAAGGTAGGAGGCAGATTGTCAGTGGAGGGAGAGTAGCATTTGAGTTTGTGAAGAAGAGATCTGATGTAGGAAGTAGGAACCGGATGTAAAGAGAATAGTTGCTTGTTAGAAGGAATGGGAGGGGTAGGCAGAGAAGTTGTGTTACAGCTGGAAGGTATGAGTGTTTGAATGGTTTCAACAAAGTGTTCATTGAGAAGAGTAGCAGCTTCAGGAGGAGATGTATTTGGGTAGGGGCAGGGAGTTGAGGGTCAGCCTGGAGAGAGAATTTTGTCAATAGTATACCAGAACTTGTGAGGGTTGGATTTGTTATTGAGTTGGGCAGAGTTATAAAAGGACTTTTTGTCATTATTGGATTCTTTTTGTAAGATTTCTGAGGTGTTTGTAATTATGTGGCAGAGGTAATTCATTTGTTTTGATCCGGGTTTTCCAAGCTCTATCTCTTTTTAACATAAGGGACTTAGTTTCTTTTGAGAGGCAGGGAACATAATTGGGTTTTATTCTAACCTTCCTAGAGGGAGCAAGGGAGCTCAGGGTATTCAGGAAGATGCTATTGAACCTAGTAACTGCGTCATTGAGAGGGATTTGTTTAAGGATGGACCAGTCAATGGTGGATAGAATAGAGCTGAATTGGACTACATTAAAATTAGAGAGTTTTCAGCAATCTCTATAAAGGTGGGATTTGGTGGGGTTGGATGGTGTATCTAAGGACCGAGGTGGGGAGGTGGTCACTAAGTTGGTCTGGTAGGGTAGTGGGGCTGTGGTAGTGGTGAGGGGAGTTGGTGAGTATCCAGTCAATTATGGAGCCAGAAGATGAGTTTTTATGGAGGTGGGTGGGCGAAGATATCAGTTGATAGAAACCATGCAGGTTGATGCTGAGTTGTGGAGAGTCAGTTTTAAGTCAAACCAGGATAAGATATTCTCTAAAGTGGATGAATTGTTTCCAGGAGGGATATAGGTGGCGGCAACAGCTAATATTTTGTGAGGGTTAAGGTGGCAATTAAGGATGATGAGTTCAGCTAGGTGAAAGTCAGAGATGGGTGAGGGGAAAGGTGAGAGATTGAGGCTATTGGAGTGGAGGATGGCTACACCACCCCCTTTTTTTGGGAATCTATCAGATTGATAGATATTATAGCTTGGTGGTACAATTTCATTGTTAGTGATATGTGGCTTAACCCAGGTTTTAGATAAGGAAAGGATGTAAGGGTTTGTATGAGTTATCCAGGCATGGACATTGGTGATTTTGTTGGTTAGGCTTTGAATATTTAGAGACCATATTGCCAGGTGGTTGGATATGGATGAGTTTAGTGTAAGAGGCTGGGTATGATGAGAGGTGTTTGAGGAAGGAAGGGAATTAGAAGATAAGGGGGGGTGTTTGATTGAGGGGAGAGGGGGAGGGGCCAGGGTTGAGGTGGACATCCCCAGATATGACTAAGTTATTAGTGGGAAGAGGGAGTACAGTAGGACATAGATGTAGTTTGTGTAACTTGGGTTTAGATTTGTAGGTAGGAGGGTGGATTTGCAATACAGACAGTTAGTGAAGAGAAGAGGTGGAGAGGTTGAAAAGGGCTGGGGAGATGTGAAAGTAGGAAGGTGTAGAATGAGTGTCAAAGTTATAGGAGGTAGGAGAACATAAAAGAGAATAAGGAAGGTGTGAGTGATAAGAGGTTAGAGCAGAGAGAAGTAGGAGTGAGGTGGTAATGATAAGGTGTTTCATTTTTGATGGAGGGTGTTGGAGGTATAGACAGGGTGAAATAGTAGAAGGAAGTGATGCATTTGGAGTCTGACAGGAAGTAGTTTGTCAGTGGATGTTGGGGAAGGAAGGGGGAGTGGATGGTATAAATGAAAGTGTAATGGGGTGGGTAGGAATGGGGGCAGGATAGGGAAGTGGAGTGAGCCCAAGCGGAGCAAGGGCAAATGGAGTGAGCAGGGTCAGGTCAGCAGTGTGAAACAACACTGAAAATAACAATCAGAAAGGAAGCAACTGTGAAAATTGGAGCTGAAGAGGTAAGAAGAGAGCAAGCCAGAGACAGAAATGTTGCAGATATAAATTTAAAAACAGGAGACAAAAGGTACAGAAGACATACTAGGGGTTAAATAGCACTCTAGAATGTGGCTGGCAACATTAAACCTACATATACTGGAACTACTGAGAGTTAAAATAACATTAAACTAAAAGCTATTGGTACTATTGTTAGTTAAAACAAGGAATATGGTAGACTGCTGGCATTGTGCTGTCTCCTGGTGGCCAAAGTAAGTTACTACAGCCAGAAAAACTAACCTGTGTGTGTGTTCACCTGCCCTTAGGTAATACTTTAAATGATAAGGAGCAGTACACTTTTTAAAAAGCAGATAGTCTTAAAAACACATTCAAAGTGTGGATAAATTACAGTAGAAGCAATGCCTACAGTTGAGATAAAAAGCTGTGGTTTTTAGTTTGGTTTTGGAGCTGCTTCAGGCAGGTAACTTAAGCAGATTTATAATACTTTCGCAAGGTATTTTCCTGGGTGAGTCTGTTGGGCAGGGGATGACCACAGAGTGTTTAACCCATCGGGAGAAGCTGCAAGAGATAAGGGGGAACACATACAAAAGGTTATACCAAGAAAGTAAGAAAAGACATATGAGAGATCAGAACTAGAAAAACCCTAGAGAATCAGAAGAATAAGTGAGGTGTAATACAGACAAGAAATAACCAGTGTAGTAATAACAGTATTCCCAGTTAAATAAGCCCTGAAAGCAGAGCAGATGCTACTTTTTAAACAACTAAAGTAGCACTAAAAGTAAATGCAGTAGTTTGTACAGAAAAAGCAAATATTCACAAACACAGTTAACTAAGCCCTGTGAACAGAGCAGAAATTTTTACAAAACTGTAATGTAGCACTAGAAGTAAATGCAGTAGTTTATACAGAAATAAACAACGTTCAGCAAACATAGTTAACTAAGCCCTGCAAGCAGAGCAGAAAACATTCTTTAAAAACTAAGTCCCAACAAACAAAATAACAATTGCAGTCCACAGATATGGCAACAATTGAATAACCACAGTCATAAAATATATACAAAACATGTTTAATTATGAACGGTAAGCCCTTTCACTAAATAGCTTCATCAGACCATGCAACAAACTATTGCAAAGCATTTAAAAGCATGAAAAAAACAATCAAATGGATTTCATAAAATGACATCACATCCTAGTAAAAACCATTATATTGTAGCAAGAACCCCTAGTGGGTGCACTTAGTAATAGCTTAATATGTTACTAAATTCATAGGAGTAACAAACTAATACAATGCAGATCTGAGAAGATGACATTTAACTAAAATAATAGCTAATTGTTATTTAGTTAAGGAAAATACACTCATTAAAACAAGACCCATATGCTTTTAAAGCACTTAGAGAAGTTAGAGGCATAGAAATCGCTCCTATAACACTCAGTATGTTAACTGTTAAAGACTGCTAACATCAACAGTCACTACCTTTCAATATATAAAATTTGTGCAATATGAACCATTAAAAAATTTCATAATACATGAAAGTACAAATGCATTCCACAAAATACAGCCAGTATCTTGAATGCAAATGGCTGCACATGAAAACGGTAGCAAGACCTTAATGTATAATATATGGACGGCTCACAAAAAACATTGGTAGGAATTCATAAATTGTTAGATGCTACAACTACAACCCTTCCGTGATGCATGCTAGAAAGAACATAAAACTAGATGAATTATTTCAAAGAAAAATCATATCGCTCTAAAAACGAGTGATACACTAGTTATAAAATGCTACTAATATAAGCATCCACTGGCATTCACTGCAACACTATAACAAGCGTGAAAAGTTGTGTAGTATATATAGTGAGCCAATCAAGCTCAAAAAACAGTCATACCTATACCTCATACTCTATAAAAATGTAAATGTTACAGTTAAGACATGATGTACCTTAATAACTATATACACGCCTATGCTAAGTGAATTATTTCAAAGAAGAATTGAGTCACTCTAAAAAAGCGAATAATAGAATAGCTATGTAAAAAACTACAAATGTAGACATTTATTAACATTCACTGCAACAATATCAGCAACTGTAAAATGTGAGGCTTATCCTGGTGAGATGTACAATATATACCATAGGTAAACACCCTTAAACTGGAGTCCAAACACCTATTGCTGTATATACACATCAATCAAAATGTCTAATAATGGAAATTGTACTAATATATTGTTAATGTAAAAAGAAGTGTTCCTAAACATCTGAAAGATGTATTAACTAACAAGTGGACATCAAAGCAATGACGCCACTACCTACCATGCAACGAGTACAAAGACTCTTGCATATATATGCAACACCTTTACTTTAGAAGGTATTCAACCTTCCTTCAACCAGTATGAATGCGGAATTACCTCTACAGGTAACTAACTCCAAAGTAGATGAAGAAAAACACACAACCTGGAAGGCTGGAACAGGGCAAAGCTGTGGATTACATATAATAACATACATGTGACACTTGTTCATTACTGCCATTTGTTTCTCAAGTCCCTTTAATTATATGTAGTTTTGTGAGAGGTGTGATAAGTTACTTGTAAGGGCATACTGGTGTACAAACACATTGACACAATGAACGTGTTGCTATTTTCACTATGTCTAAATGAGTGAATGCTCATTTTTTTATACCAGAAATGACTTGCTTTAATAAAGAAACTAGAGGTGGCTAATTCAGATTAAACAAGCTGTGGTAGGTTAATAGGTAAATACAAGGCTAACTGGATTGAAGGGCCATTTTAAGCCCAAAGAATAACGTGATGATGTATTTATTACATGAGCTTATCAGAAAACAGAATGCTGTTGTAGTACAGCCAGACATGGAATCAACAGGGCGCAATATTAGAATCTGAGTCAAATGGATAAAAGTACATAGTAAATAAAGATGCTCACAAATGCTACTCTGAATATGGTCACAAGTCTCCATGAGGTCTTTTCCTGTGGTAACCAGACAGGTAGAGAGAGCCACAATACATGGTATGCACTTCCCCTTAGCTATAGTATTAATTTCATAAAGAGATATTGCCTTATGCTTCATATGTTTTGTTTGCCTGCATTTATAACCATATGACTCTTAACAGTACCCAAATATAAACAAAGCCAAGAAATAGAATACAGAGCCATTAAACATGTCTGATTTAAAGTATATTGCACAGCAACCAAGAAGACCCTCTGATAAGAATGCAAAGCCCAGGTGACAAATTCAAAGTCTGAGTGCCCCGTCTATGTCAGGCCTTGCTTTCCTTCGCTCTCCTGTGAGATTTGAACCCCTTTGAAATTAGGGCATTACATTTTACACTTGCCTTTTCTTGTCAGAAACAATACAACCAAATCAAATTATTTATGACTCAGACTATCATTTTTAGTTGTCTGTATTTAACTTACTCTAGTTATTTCTTTAAACAGTAAAGTTACATTTGTTCCAGTATTAACTAGGCCTGCATAATTACACTGTCAGCATATAGTCATTTGCTGTTTTATGCTCTGAGAGATAATGCTGCTTTTGTTTAAAACTAACTATATAAAATCTACCATTTATTTATAGCGCATAAAAAATTAAATGAGGTATACTGCTAAAATAATATGAAATCCTTCCTCCTTGGGAACAACCCTTACCTGTTTCATTTTGTATCTTCTTTTATCAATCAGATTGTGTTTTATTAAACATAGGCATTCAAGGAATAAAAGTCTAGATTAGCTTCAGCTATTGAAATACTTTGCCTCTGAAGCTGCCTTCATAAATAAATTCATGCAAGAACACTTTGTATATCAAACTAATAGACAAGTACTTCTGATATGTCTGTTTCACGTACATTTATCTGACTTGTTTACATTCCTTTATGATTTATTGTAGAACTACATTATCTTATGAAATAAAGAGAAAACATTTCTGGAATACTGATGCAGTTGTCATTCCCTCTCCATAGCTGAGGCAGCTTCATACTTCATCATGTTACAAAAAGGGTCTTCTTCTCAGCATGCGCCCACTTCTGTTCTGGATTATGAGGTGCTGTAATTGCACAGCATGCATGTTCCCTGTTTCCACAGGGGCTGAGTTTGCTGACACGTCCCCCAGAAGTTATTACTGCATAAGGAAAATAAGGACAAGAAAGTAGAAGGATGCTTTTATACTTGCATCATTTGTTCTTTTCTTTATGCCCAAAGTTATGGCTGGAAACAGTCTGCTATAATTAGCCTACTTTATTTTTTACATACATTTTGTTAATCTGGTAGTTTACTCGATCCCTGGACTCTTATGAAGCAGAACCAAAGCCACAGGGACAAGGATAGATACATAGAGAGGCAAACAGGCAATTTAGTATAGTTAGTGCATTTTAATTTAGCCATTCAGTATTACAGTAATATACTTTTCTCTCACCTAACTAAACTAATATTCCCTCCTTCTTTTCATCTGTATTGTCATCTATATCCACTGTTATTTCTGATTGCATACTTATCATCTACTAATAACCAAAACTAATTTATGTATCATCAATTAGAACTCATATTATAAATTGTGCATAAATGTTCTATTGTAATAATTGATATATAAACTTATGTAATGTAATTTTTTTTTATTTTATTTTACTATTTTTACTTTTAGTGCAATTACAAATGGCTTCCACTGAAAGGGGGCACTAGTCCAGTTGATTACATATTTGAGTTTGTGTGTATATCTTGCTGTCTATCTATCTATCTATCTATCTATCTATCTATCTATCTATATGTATGTATTGTACATATATGTGTGTGTGTGTGTGTGTGTGTGTGTGTGTGTGTGTGTGTGTGTGTGTGTGGTTTGTATTATATATCAATTTTGTATAGGCAGTGTCTCAGAATGCTTTGAGCAGGTAGGAGGAGAAAAATCTCTGTGCACATAGTGAGAGAACTTGCAAACTTCAGAGAAACAACACCCGGACGTTAGGACTGAACCCTTGACTCTGGAGCCAAGGCAGACAGATTACTACTAAGCTGTCATACTGCTCACTTTCCAAATAATGAAATGATTAAATATAAGCAAATACTCTGGTTAGTAACTTTCACACTCAAGCAGCCCTGAATGATGTCTTTTTATTCTCTGACATTACTTTAATTGAATATAACTTTCACTGCCTGCACTTTTTATTTTCAGAGCTTGGAAGCAATGAATTATTAACTTCTTGAGTTACTTCTGCCTGCACAGTTAATAGCTGCATGTTACTGCTTTATACTGCTGATACAGATGTTCAGATGTCAACATTTTGCTGCAACCTGTTAGGTACTTCAATTACACCAAATGGTTAGGCACCTCTTCTATGTGCCTTGCTTCTCAAAGTATAAACAAAGTAGATGCTGCAAAGTTACGGTCTGAGAGAAGGTTTGCTTCCCTGCTCTCTTGTGTCTTCTTTCAGTGAAGTTACAGCTGTTGAATCTTAAAGTTAGCAACAACCTGTAAATGCATGTAACAATGTGCTACAGCCTCTTGTCTCATCAGCTGAATAGTGCAAAATGCACTCTGCTCTATATCTTAGCAGTGAGGTGGTATGCCTCACAGTCTTCCTGCAGCCATTGTCTTACCCTTCAGTAATATCGTGCTGTCTTCACCACTTGCTCCAAACAGGCATACCTGCTGCACTTTCACCCATACTCAATGTTATTATATGATGTTGGGGCAGCAGGATGAAACTGATAGTTGTTTAAGTCTATAACTAATCCCTAATGCTTACAACAAGAAATCAAACAAAAAATGACATTTATTAATGCTTTTATTTGACTTAATTTCCCTATAAACAGTTTGTGTATTGTGTGTTCTTCTTTACTGCAGTATTATCACAGAATATAACACATATACTACAAAGATAGCAAAATGATTTGAATAATATATTGTACTCATATTGAACTGTTAAATATATATATGTGCTACTCCAGAACCTTGTGTGATGTCTACTCTACCTTCTTTTAATTGGACCACTTATTCAGGAAGAACAAAAGTCATGTATTTCTAAATTAAGCAAGAGACATATGCCCCATTTATTCCTGTCCTCAAACACCATTCATACCTACATTCCCCAGTAAGAGTCAATGAGTAGGGAGTACACCACCAGCAAGCCAGTCTTGAAGGAGCAGCCTATAATCTCTCCTTGAAAGTACACTCTCCCATAGGATCATAGGTAGGTACTAGGCTATTGGCCCAAGGGCCTAAGTATGCCTAGCCAACAAGGTTCCCTGGCTTACACCACCCAAGAAAGTTATTTTCCTGTGCCACTGTCGAGCAGAGACACAGAAGTGATCCCCGGGGTGTATTTCCTATTTCCCATCCATCATCAAGATTTTTCTTGAAGAGTGCTAATGAAGAACTTTGCTTGACATAGATGGGTAGCCTGTTCCAGAGTATGAGAAGTCTCTGGGACAGGAATCTATCGCTCCAGCATGTCCTGTTTATTGTGGTAACAAGGTTTAGGACCCTAGAGCATGCAGCTCGGAGGGATTGGGATTTCTTTAGGTGTAGCATGTCCAACAGCTCTGGGTTTGACATAGCTTTGTATGTTAGGCAGAGATCACCTCTGTGTAGGCGATATGCTATGGAGTAAAGCTGGAGTTTTTTGAGACGGTCAGTGTAGGGCATCTGTTTGAGGCCAGTAATTCTCTTTGTGAGGTATTTCTGTGGCCTTTCCAGCTACTGCAGATGTCTTCTGAGGTACACTCCAAAAGGGGCATTGTACTCAATAATGGGTCTAATGAGTGTCGAGTAGAGGGGAACAATGACCTCTTTTTTCCTAGATAAGAACCCTTTTGTGATGAGGTCTGCTACGTAGAAGGATTTCCTGACTATTGTGGTGATGTGATTATCAAAGGAGAGACTACTGTCCACCTGGGTCCCAAGATCTCTTATCACACATTCAGTGTTAAGTAGACTGCAGCCTATGTGGCAGTTCATGGGTACAGAGTTTTTACCAAAGGGGATGACAATGCACTTTTTGGCATTGAGCTTGAGGCCATAGCTCTGACACCAGACATCTGTCTCATTTATATCCTTCTGTAGGATGTCCACATAATTTCGGGACTCGACTATGGCTCCTATTTTGCTGTCATCTGTGAACTTCATTAGCTAAAGGCCTTCTGTGTTAGCCTGTATGTCAGAGAATTAGATACCAAACAGGAGAGGTCCCAGGACTGAACCCTGTGGTACTCCACTAGTCACTGGTTTGAAGTCAGATTTGGAGTCTGCAACTTTTACAGTGTGGGTTCTGTCAGTGAGCCAGTTGGCAGCCCATCTTGTGATGTAGGGATTTATACCTAGGTTAGTGTGTTTAGCTATAATTCCAGAATGGGGGATGGTGTCGAAAGCCTTGACAGGGTCAAGATAGGCTGTGTGAACCACATTACCCTCGTCTACGGCTTTGGTGACTGCCTCAAAGAAGTCATTCAGGTTCAGGAGGCATGATCTGACTTCCACAAACCCAAAATGGGTGGGGTCCAGAGTTTGGAGGTTACCAATGTCTTTGTTTATGAGTTCCATGATGATATGTTCCATGGCCTTACAAACCAGGCTTGTCAGGCTAATAGGGCGATAGTTCCAGGGATCAGTGGTGGCTCCCCCTTTGTGGAGTGGGATAACTGTTATTATGCACCATTCATTGGGCACAAAGCCTGATGTGAGGCTATGATTAAACATGGTGTTTAGGTGGGGAGCCAGTTTGTTCTGAAGTTCATGTAAACGCAGCCTGGGATGTTGTCCGGTCCCATGGATGCTGTGTTTTTGGCTTTTGAGAGTGCAGCTATTACCTGCATAGTTGTGATTACAGGGACTCTGCATTCTTCTTGTATAGATATAGGCCCTTTAGGGGTGAGAGGGGGTAAAGTTAGTACTGAACTTGTCTGGCAGGATGTTGGCAATATCAGTTGGTTCTGCAATTTTCATGCGTTGTGCTGTAACTCAGAGCAGATCTGGCTATTGCCATTGAGATTCTTGATATAGCTATAGAATGCTTTGTGGTTGTCCCTAGAATCAGTGGCGATTTTGTTTTCATAGCTGGCTTTGAAGGATCTTATAAGGGATCTCAACTTCTTACTGAGGCTGACCAGGGAGCTCCTCCACTCATGGGATTTTAAACTCTTTTGCAACAGTTTCTTCCTTCTGTTGTAGAGTTTGATTATGGCAGGGAACCACCAGACTGGCTTCCTTTTTTTGGAGGATAGTGTCTTGGTTCTGTTTTGGATAGCACGATCCATGCACTTGTGTAAGTGCTTATGGAGTGCATTTGTGTAGGATTCAGCAATTGTAACTGTATTGTCCATTTGCATGGGTGTCATGAATCCGCCACTTCTGTCTTAAGAAGCATGAAGTTTGCTTTGGAGAAATTTTTTACCATGGTTTCCTTAATGGGGGGTGGTGGTGGGATGGGGATATCTAGGATGATTAGCTTATGGTCGAATCTCACCAACGAGGACTTGACTTCAGGTGTGGAACACTGGTCAGTCATGTTGGTAATGACTAGGTTTAGGATATTGTTGCCCCTGGTGGGGGTGTGGATAAGTTGATCCAGGGCATTGGAATTTATGAATTCCAGAAAGCACTGAGCAAAGGAGTTGGTACATGAGTAGTTTTCCCAGATAATGGTGGGGTAGTTGAAATCACCTATTATTAGGGTGTTTGGTTGAACCCTAATATTTTCCAGTATATCAAGAAAAGAGGAGTGGGAGTCCTGGGGCATGGTGGGGGATCTGTAGCAAGCTACAATTTGGATTGCCATTTTGCCCAGAGTTAGTTGCACTTGGATAACCTCGGATGCATTATGCTGAGCAACTAGCCTGGAGATGTGGATATCCTTAATGAATAATGGACACACCTCTGCCTTTGGTGTTCCGGTCCAGGTTAGTTGGCCAAAAAGTGTGGTATGTGTTATAGCCTGGTAATGTAGGGGGTGCTCTCTTGAGCCTTGAACCAGGTCTCAGTCACTGCCCAGATATTGATGTTCTCCATTTTAAGGAGTGCCTCAAGGAAGTGCATTTTGAGATTTAGACTTCTAGCATTGAGTAGCATTACCTCCAGTTTTTGCTTGCCTGTTCCTGTTATGGTGGTGAATTTGTCATTTGAACCTTGCCTAAAAAAGGCACAATAGGGGCGGCAAGAGCCTTAGCCAGTATCCAGAATCCCAGGGGTGACATGCAGGCCATCTCTGGCAAAGCATCGTGGTCTGTCGACCATGTCGTCCCAGGCAGACAGATACTGGATCCCCTTAGAATGATACCAGAAGTTTAGCCAATTGTTAAAGTCAATCATTTTGTCCTTGTACTACGGTATAATTCTGGGCAATGGCAGGATGCTACTCAGGGATAGGGTCATACCTGTCTGGGCTACAAGATCAGACAGCTCTTCCATGTCTCTTTTCATTAGTCCAGGGAGGTACATCTCAGGTCATTCACACCAACATGAACAATGACAGAGTCATATTTGTACTTGTTGTGGAGTGACCTCAGTGCATGGGTTATGTGGTGGATCCTGGCACCCGAGAGGCAGCTGACAGTAACCTTCGCCTTGTTTAACCTGATGAGTGGGACATCAGTGTGCCTGACTATAGAGTCACCTATGACTAGTGTGTTGGATAAGTTGTTTTGACTTATGGGCTGTGGTTGAGTGGCACACTGAGTCTGTGGGCTATACATCATTTGGGTTGTGTTGGGGGGGGGGGAGAGGTTGCTTGTGTTTCTGCTTTGGAGGTCGCTGTTGCTTGAGCAGATTATTATTGAGAACTTCTGTGAATGTTTTTGTGTTTCTATGTGTGTGTTTTGGTGGTGATGCCTCATTGTGTTTAGTTAAAGAGATATTCCACAGATAGAAAAATTAGGACATGGCAGTGGCAGACACCTGGTCTGTAAGAGTGAGCTTTCCATGAAATATCACCCCTAAATGTCACACCTTTGACACAACTTCCATAAGAATAGGGGTAATCCAGTCCTCCTTTAGTAATGATGGAAACCCCCATTTTTGGGAAAAAACATAGTGAAGGCTAAAGCAGTAAACTCATTGCAATGAGGCCCAGCCATGTAGAGTAGATAGTTGAAACTAATACAATGGCCTAGATAACCCATGTTTGATTAATAGCATGGGCATCTGACAGACCAGGTAGAGTAAGATGGACTAGAGTTGCCAATGCCAGAAAACTTATCCTTTGGGAGACAGAAGATGTTGCTCTGTTTATTGAAATGGTAAGACTTAGCAGTGGCTTAGGTATACTGCCATCTTATAAGAAGTATTGCTGTATTCTGATGTGACTGCCATCTTATAAGAAGTATTGCTGTATTCTGATGTGTCAGGAAGGGACTTCCTTGATGAGCCAGGTTAAACAGGAGGTCTACGTGTGGGAAGACAGACTCTCCTCTTTCTGATGAGGCAGCTTTTTTGAGCCTGGTAGTAGTCTTCTCTATAGCAGCTGCAGCTGGCCTAGTCCCAACTACCTGCCTCTTGTTTCTGAGTGAACAGATGGGCCATCCGGGCATCACAGGCAGGAACAAATGGGCCATAGTTCTCTTACACTTTTAGAATGAATGGGTCTATTGGATGCATTAAGCTCAGCCATTGGGCAGGAATCTTGTGAAAGAAGGAGGGTGATGGCTTTAGGGGATAGGATGATAAAAAAACTCATTGTAATCAGGAATATTAAACTTAAACCAAGAGCAAGACAGGGAACCCTTAGCCAGACATCTAAGATTCCCAAATAGAGCACCAGGATCAACACTATTTAGAAATTATTTATTTATTTAGTTAGTTTGTTATTTCTATTCTTTGATCAAGATAGTCCATTTGAGCAACAGCCTATTTTTAGCAGAGGCCTAGTGAGAAAAGTTCCAAAAAATATAGATCACATTGACTTCATAAATGAACATGCAATGCTACTGCTTTTATAAATGAGTTCAATACAATACAAGTGTTTTAAACTCACATAAAGATATATTGGGTAGAAATGCACAGATGTTATTACCTACTGTGGAAGTGCAGAGTTAAGTAAATGTAGTACAGATGTGATAGAAATATTAAGTGAGTGATTGTATAGGATAATGTGAGTGGTGAGATGTTTGGCAAGGAGAGGATTATGAAAAGAAAAAACAGGGAGAAAGGAGATGAACAGGAGTATGGATAGTAAACATTTAGATTAATGATAGCTAAGATTTAGATTAATGATAGTTAAGATAAAAAGGAGAATGTAGATAATCAAGTAGGAACAGTTGGAGTTAATAGGAAGTAAGAAGAAAGATCAATGGCAAAGATAGTTGAAAGAATTTTTCAGGTAGAAGGGCATAGCTAGTGAAAAGTAAGGTACATTGTTAAGTTTTGGAGAATTCTCATGGGTTCGATTCAAATGTAAAATGCTGGGTGACTGGGTTCCACAGTAAAGCTGCACAGTCACTATACCAGCAGTCTTTGTATCAGTTGTTTTATTTACGTACCTGTAGGAGGTTTACAGAATGCCCTCTGAGGTTTCTTGCAGGAATTTATTTTTTCAGCTAGAATCGATACAGGTGGATAGGTAGGGGACTACAAAAGAATGGTTTGCACAGTCTTTACTTGAAATATTAACAAATCTTATACCTGTAGCCATTTAATTTTGTGAAGCACTAGGCAATGATGTTTTTTTAGGTACATTTACAGTATATTTTATCACTTTTGACTACTTTCAACAAGGCATGATCTGGTGTGTCAAGTACCATATCTGGTACTATCTACACAACTAAGTTAAACTGCATTTTATTTCCTCTTTCAGAACATAATACAAATTCTAATAGTGCGTCAGCTTAGCCAGCAGTATTCTCGTTCTTTTCCTTACAGCTCCCTCTGTCTTTGCTGTTCTCTACTGAGCACTAATTGCCATTATTCTGAACTTCTTCCGACCTCACCATAGCCAGCTTTACTCCTTTCCAGTTACAAGCAAAAGCTAGTCCTGCCACTTTTTTCACTGCAAACACAGCTGTCCTTTCCAAACACATTGCTATCATATCACCAACGAACCGGGCTAAAGTGCTCAAGCAACAAAATCCAAACCAAAAAACAACCAGAGCACTTAGAAAAAGCCCACGACTTTTCTTGATGTAGTTTAAATTTTATTTAGCTCTCCATACACATAAACATATAAAATCACCCCTTCTGGCCTCAATTTACATAAACATAAACGCTTTCTTGAGCGAGCATACAGTGTTTTTGTCTGCAATCAGACTTCCTCAGATGAAACACATGCATGAAACGGAACTCCACTTAAATACAGTTTTGCCAAATAACCAAAAAACAACCAGAGCACTTAGAAAAAGCCCACGACTTTTCTTGATGTAGTTTAAATTTTATTTAGCTCTCCATACACATAAACATATAAAATCACCCCTTCTGGCCTCAATTTACATAAACATAAATGCTTTCTTGAGCGAGCATACAGTGTTTTTGTCTGCAATCAGACTTCCTCAGATGAAACACATGCATGAAACGGAACTCCACTTAAATACAGTTTTGCTTAATCAATTGGAAAATTTCATTAGCAGAAAACCTTGTGACACTTCCTTTATATAAAATACATAAAACTCATAATTCAAATATAATCTACACTCAATTACTAAACTAATTAATATTATCATGCCTAAAAAAGCATGTAAAATGTATATATATATATATATATATATATATATATATATATATATATATATATATATATATATATATATATATATATATATATATATATATATATATATATATATATATATATATATATATATATATTATTTATAAAAATACTTTCTTAAAACTATATATTTATTATAATATCAAAAGGTATCAAACAGTATCATCTAGTGGACATCTTAAAAATTGCATCAATAACTCGTAATTTAAATCCCACAATAAAATACAAGCAAATACATTGTCATATTAAAATCCTAAAAACTACCCTCCTGCTTAGAAATAAAAATGTCTAAATATTCAAGCCTGTTTCTATCAATTTTGTATGTAAATTTTAAAAATTCACTACAGTCTGATATATATTTAACAAATTCTAAAAATCTTTCTTCCGTATCAATCCATAAAAAACACATATCGTCCAATTATCTTTTATACAATTTCCAACAATTGACATACCTGGACCCTAAAATGAATTCTCCTCCCAAAATGAAAGAATAATATTGGCATACGTGGGGGCACATCTAGCCCCTATTGCCACGCCTTGTTATTGCTGGAAAAATGCGCCTTCATAGTGGATAAAGTTATTTTTTAGCACCATTTCCATTAGAGTTAGAATCAAATAAAAGTCCTTATTACTAAATTTGCCATACTTCACTAAGGCTTCTTCAAACCATTTAATTCCTTCTATGTATGGGATAGAAGTAAATAAATCTACTATGTCTATTGTAATAAAAATCATGCTGTCCTCATACATACTCCCTTTAACATTCCTTAGTAGATCCCATGAGTCCTTAACCACTCCTTGACCACTCATAGCCATTTCCTTTAATTTCTTATCTAAAAACTTGCCAAAGGGGCAGTAATTGTCCCCTCAGAGGCAACAATGGGTCTCAATGGTGGGTTTTAAACACTCTTATGAACTTTTGGGATTCCAAATATGGTGGGAGTCATGGGATTTTCTACATGTAGGAAGTTATAAGTATTCACGTCAATGGTGGCTTCTACTAATAAATCATTCAATAATAATTCCACTTTTTTATTTGCTATGTTAATTTAATTTATGGGAACTCTTCTGTATTTTGTTGTATCCTCCAGAATCTCCATCATTTTTGCTTCGTAAATCAAATTATCCATAATGATGGTACCCCCACCCTTATCTGGCATCATGACTCTCACTGTTTTATCTTGACTCAATTCCTTTAGCAATATATATTTCTTCTCTTGATAAGTTAAAGCCAATCCTACACTTATTTATTTCAGTTCTTAATTCCTTTTCCATCAAGGCCTCAAAATGTTTTAATTGTGGGTGTAGGGGATGGATTAAAACTGCTTCTCCTTTCTAATTCTATGTTCATTATTGGATCCAATTATTGTCCAAAAAAGAGTTTTAAATTTTTCTTTCTCAAAAATAATTTTAGGTCAGTTAGCACTTTGCTAATATTAGCTTTACTCTTACGGATAAACTTAAACCTTTTGATAATAAGTTAAAATAAGTCTCATTCACTTCTTTGCTACTATAATTATAGATGTTAAACCCCCTAAAACTAAATACACTTCCATCTTGCTTTATACTATTACTATCTGTTAGGGATTCTGCTTGTTCCAATGGTTGAACCTCCTGCCCCCCCATATTGTAATTGTAATATATTGAAGGTTGATTCCTTATCCTTTCTGACCTTCTTAAAGGGGGGGAATTCTAAAGGGTCTTGCAAGTCATATGTATGTTCGTTAATCCCATTTTCTTCCACATTATAAATGATCCCACAGCCGTTTTCTTTCCCGTTCACAAATCTACTATCCTTTGTTCTATTGTACTCCTTAGGTTTAGGGTAATGAGTTTTATTACTGTATTCCCTCATGTCCTTGTCAGTTTTCTTACTTTTTGACCTCTGTATTCCTTAAGATGTCAAGATATTTTTTTTTTCTTTTTCTACTGTAAATAGTAGGTCATTCATAATCTTATAGTTAACCTCATCCAATTTCCCATACATGACTTCCATCTCTCTTTCATTCTCTCTAATAACGACTTTGAGAATTTCAAAGCCACAGTTGTCAAATATTTGTGCAAGTTCTTTATGAAAGTCTGTTCCCTCTCTAACCTTATTTGGCTACTTAAAAATTCTAAGACCTTTTGGTACAATTTTAAGTTTCAGACATTCCGTTAAATAAGCATTTTCCATCTCTAAATTTTTATATTTAAAAAGCAGATAATCCAATAAATTAAAATTATGCACATAAGTAATATTAACATCCTGCTCGGTACTTACTATTATAGGTTCTCTATCACTGAACACATATTTAGTACTGAGCTGGGTTTCAAAGTCAGTTTTGTACCTTTTATTGTTATTGGTACAGTCCATCATTATTCTCTTTCGGCTTTTCCCGTTAGGGGTCGCCACAACGGATCATCTCTTTCCATTTCTTCCTATCCTCTGCATCTTGCTCTGTCACACCATCCGCCTGCATGTCCTCTCTCACCACGTCCATAAACCTTATCTTAGGCCTTCCTCTATTCCTCTTACCTGGCAGCTCCATCCTTAGCATCTTTTTCCCAATATACCCATCATCCCTCCTCAGCACATGTCCAAACCAACGCAATCTCATCTCTCTTGCTTTGTCTCCAAACTGTCCAACATGAGCTGACCCTCTAATATACCGATTCCTAATCCTATCCATCCTAGTCACACCGATTGCAAATCTTAACATCTTTAACTCTGCCACATCCAGCTCCGACTCCTGCCTTTTGTCAATGCCACTGTCTCCAACCCATATAACATAGCTGGTCTCACTACACTCTTGTAGACCTTCCCTTTCACTCTTACCGATACCCGCCTGTCACAAATCACTCCTGACACTCTTCTCCACCCATTCCACCCTGCCTGTACTCTCTTCTTCACCTCTCTTCCACATTCACCATTACTCTGAACTGTTGATCCCAAGTACTTAAACTCGTCCACCTTTACCAACTCTGCTCCCTGCATCCTCACCATTCCTCTACCCTCCCTCTCATTGACACACATATATTCTGTCTTAGCCCTGCTGACCCTCATTCCTCTGCTCTCTAGAGCATATCTCCACCTCTCCAGAGTCTCCTCAACCTGATTCCTACTCTCACTACAGATCACAATGTCATCTGCAAACATCATAGTCCACGGGCCTCCTGTCTGATCTCATCTGTCAACCTGTCCATCACCACTGCAAATAAGAAAGGACTCAGAGCTGATCCTTGATGTAATCCCACCTCCACCTTAAACGGATCTGTCACTCCCACTGCAGTCCTCACCACTGTCACACTACCCTCGCATATCCTGTACCACTCTTACGCACTTCTCTGCCACTCCCGACTTCCTCATACAATACCACAACTCTTCTCTAGGCACCCTGTCATATGCTTTCTCCAAGTCTACAAAGACACAATGCAACTCCTTCTGACCTTCTCTGTATTTCTCCATCAACACTCTCAGAGCAAACATTGCATCTGTAGTGCTCTTTCCTGGCATGAAACCATACTGCTGATCACTAATCATCACCTCCCTTCTTAACCTTGCTTCCACTACTCTTTCCCATAACTTCAAGCTGTGACTAATCAGTTTTATCCTCTGTAGTTACTGCAGCTCTGCACATCACCCTTATTCTTAAAGATAGGTACCAAAACACTTTTTCTCCACTCCTCAGGCATCCTCTGACTTTCCAAAATTTCATTAAACAATCTAGTTAGAAATTCCACTGCCATTTCTCCTAAGCACCTCCATGCTTCCATTGGTATGTCATCTGGGCCAACAGCCTTTCCATTCTTCATCTTCTTCATAGCTGCCCTTACTTCCTCCTTGCTAATCTGTTTCACTTCCTGATTCACTATCCCCACATCATCCAACCTTCTCTCTCTCTCATTCTCTTCATTCATCAGCCTCTCAAAATACTCTTTCCATCTATTCAACACACTCTCCTCTGTTGTGAGTACCTATTGGTACTGTACTAATTGGTATTGGTACAGTCCGTTTGACTCAAATTGCTGTCCTGAGGTCCATGTCCTTCCAAATCCACTTCACTCTTGTGAAAAACAGCTGGAAAACCATCACACACAGTTCTAAATCCATTCTGGTTGCTCACTTCAATGTAATGCCTTCCTGTTAGCATTTCTGCTCTTCTCACGCCATGTTCTCCCTTCTGAAACATTTCCTGGATTCCTGGCAAGCACTTCAATGACCATAACATCATTTGGCTGGTGGGAGTGAGCAGCTTGATTAGTTGTGACAGCTGGCCAGTCAATTTACCAGTTTGGTCTGTATCTCTGCCTCTTACTGGTCCATCTTCACCCGTAGTCAAGGCTTCCTCCATAGTTCAAGATAATACAACCAAATCACCAACAAACTTGGCTAAAGTGCTCAAACAACAAAATCCAAACCAAAAAATAACCAGAGCACTTGGAAAAAGCCCACAGCTCTTCTTGATGTAGTTTAAATTTTATTTAGCACTCCACACACATAAAAATATAAAATCACCCCTTCAGGCCTCAATATACAGAAACATAAACACTTTATTGAGTGAACATACAGCATTTTCGTCTGCAATCAGACTTCCTCAGAAGAAATACATGCATAAAATGGAACTCCACTTAAATACTTTCTTGCTTAATCAATTGGAACATTTCATTGGCAGAAAACCTTGTGACACTTCCTTCATATAGATATTTATATAGATAATTATATAATTTTAGATAACTTTTAGATAAATATATATTTTTAGGATTTTAATATGACAATGTATTTGCTTGTATTTTATTGTGGGATTTAAATTATGAGTTATTGATGCAGTTTTTAAGAGGTCCACTAGATGGTACAGTTTGATACCTTTTGATATTATAATGAATATATATTTTTACGAAATTAAGAAAGTATTTTTATAAATATATATATATATATATATATATATATATAAATATGGATTCACTTCATAATCTCGAAACACTGAAATTTCGAATTTCAGTATCTCGAGATCATGAAGCCGAAAATCCATAAACTCGAAACCCCGGAAACGCGAAACTTAAAATCGCGGCTTCTACACTAAACATACCACAGACACAAACACAAACCTACAACTTCCTTCACATACACAAACACCTACCCTACATACAAGCAGGGGGGCAAGCCACCCTGCACCCCCCCACATCCCCCCTACTTAAATATACTAACTCTGAGGTCGCACTACACTGACAAACACACAAAAACACCACCACACAAGCTACATTCCCCTCACACACACACATTACACTAACAAAACACACAGACGCACACTAAAGCCCCTACCAAAAACCCGTAAAACACAAACACTTACCTACATCTCCAACCACCCACTAACACACCGCAATACCAGAACCGCTAATTCAAAATCTCCAAACTTCGGGATTTTGTATTTCATGCTACTGGGGTTTGGGTATTCTGCACTTTTGCCCTTCTGGTCTCAGGCTACTGAAATTCGGGATGTCAGTAATTCATGATTCTGAAGGGAACCCATATATATATATATATATATATATATATATATATATATATATATATATATATATATATATTCACCTTTTACATGATTTTTTAGGAATGATAATATTAATTAGTTTAGTAATTGAGTGTAGATTATATTTGAATTATGAGTTTTATGTATTTTATATGAAGGAAATGTCACAAGGTTTTCTGCCAATGAAATGTTCCAATTGATTAAGCAAGAAAGTATTTAAGTGGAGTTCCATTTTATGCATGCATTTCATCTGAGGAAGTCTCATTGCAGACGAAAACGCTGTATGTTGGCTCAAGAAAGCTTTTATGTTTATGTATATTGAGACCCTAAGGGGTGATTTTATATTTCTATGTGTGTGGAGTGCTAAATAAAATTTAAACTACATCAAGAAGAGTCGTGGGCTTTTTCCAACTGCTCTGGTTGTTTTTTGGTTTGGATTACTTGCTATCATACTTAGCACTGCCTTTTCACTTCTGGCACCCCCTTCCTATTATTTTGTTTCCCTTATCTAATGGAATCTTAATCATGAATTTCAAACCATTTACATAATGTTTGAATACTCCACTTGTCCCTGATCTTCCCTCCTTTCATGTTAATTGATGCTTTACTTGCTATCTCTGAATGCTTCTGTGTACTGCCATTACTCCTGTATGTACCAAGAATAACTTCAAACCCACACATTTATTGACCGAGATCCTGATCTGCCCTATAAGTACTCTGAGTTGGTCCAATCTGCTAAGATTTCAACTTTCTAATCCTGTTGACCACAGCATTTCTAAGTCACTTGATTTTTATTAAGAAAGACTCTCTTACTATAAACCTCATAAACCTATTCCAACATTAAGAAAAAAACAGCAGAATGCAAAATGTGAAATTGTATGACAAGTGGCAGTGCTGAGGGTGGGTGGGGGTGATACAAATACACACTTAGAATGGTCTCAGTAGTCCACAAAATACTGCAACTAGCATAGCAAGGAAATGAGAATATGATGAGATGGAAATGAGCAAGATTATTATAATAAGGGTTATGGTGAATGCACATAAGGGTAAATAATACAGTGGGACTATTGAGAAAGGCATGCAAAATTGCCCAGTGAGCCGCAAATGCCAGTGTAGCTGTAGATCACAAATCCTGGTGAACAGAGACATAGCCCACAAAATTTTGTTAGGAGTATCAGCAGGTTTAGCAGAAATGCATATGTACAAGGCTGTCTTCACATCCATTAGCCATGGAGAAGTATGTCATTACTCCGAACCCCACAGCATAGAAAGATACGTGTGTGTCTAACATTTCATCCCCTCCATGACACAGAAATATTTGACTGCCATCTTATGGGTAGACATACCATGCAGGAGCTGGTACAGATGTGTCACCCTCACATGCTGCCTTATGGTATGAAGGGCATACTATTCCTGTGCACATCAAGGTATGTGTAGCATTGAGAATACTAGCTACAGAGACCTTCCAGTAATCAAAGGGAGACACGATATGTGTGTTTGTGTGTATGTGTGTGTGTGTGTTTGTGTGTGTGTGTGTGTTTGTGTGTGTGTGTGTGTGTGTGTGTGTGTGTGTGTGTGTGTGTGTGTGTGTGTGTGTGTGTGTGTCTGTGTGTGTGTGTGTCTGTCTGTCTGTCTCAGGCATCAGCCTCACAGATACTACATCAGTTTCTTGATGTCATGTTACAGCACTTGGAGGAACATATTTTCCATGCACCACAGAGGAGAGAAACACCATATAGATGTTGCATGACATATCCCATTTCCCTGAGGTACTGGGAGTTACCATCTGCACCCACATTGTCATCAAGACCCCTCATGGAACACAGAAACAAAAGTATATAAGCCATGAGGGATTTTACTCCATCACTGCCAGGCTTTCTGCAATATGCTGGATATAATATTCAACATGTCAGTGAAAAATCCAAGCAGTGCTCACAATTATCACATCTGGCACATCTTCCACTTATATCAGTGATTTATGCTGGATGGTTTCACTCAGGGACATCTTCTTAGTGGTGCCAGACATGTCCTTGAGCCATGGCAAATGACACCAATAAGAAACCCAGAGACCATGGCAGAGAAAGCAAACATTATCAGACTGTCATAGACCTAAAGCATAAACACACAATACTTGGCTAAAAAAAGACAGTTGAGAACTCATGGTGCTGCAGAAGTGACATGTATTCTTAAAGAGTTAAGTGCTTTATTCTTCTACAGTCGGGACTTCATCAGAATTAAAAGGCACGTTATGTGTCACTATTATATATCATGTTCAATTAAATAAAAACAATCATCATTAGTTCATATGCATATTAAATTAACCAATTAAATAACAGTGTAAAAAATCATGTAGTTCATATACATATTAAATGGTACATTTCCACTTCAGTTCTCAACTGTTTTTTAGCCAAGTATTGTGTGGTTATTGGCTCGAAAACCTGGCTGGTACACTTTTGTGGTACAGACCTGAAACATACTGAACAAGTGTTTAAAATCATGACTACCTGTTTCTCCTCTTTAGATGTCCTTGCCAGCACTCTGCAATACAGTGCAGAATTTTGTAGCAAAATGTCTGCTGTGTGTGCATGTTGCTATGCAAAGAAGTACAGTAATGGAGTGCCATCAGGGTACAGGATCTGCCAGAGTCAGCAATGGAGGAGGTGCCTGGTGAGGAGTTTGTATAGGATCCATCTGCAGTGGATAACCATGTGAGGGGTTAGGATGTCTCAGTGCACCAAGACACGGCTCAGAGGCAGTATCTATTTCACAACTATGGGCCAGATTAGATATAGCAAAGGTTAACAGCAATGTATGCAGCATTCATGCCAGGCTGTTCTAAACCACACATGAACTGGTCATGCTTTGCATTAGACACAGGCTACCCTGGTAACAGAGTACTGAGTATAGGGCACATTTGTCATCATATACATAGATGGGAAAGGCCACAATGACAGGTGTCAGCAACAGGCATTGCTGGGAGAGGCTACTAATGTGAGTGTGTTTATCATGGCCTGGTTAGTTAGTGTGGTTAGCTGAGGGGGTGATATCTCCATTGTGGTGTACTTGGGAAGAAGTGGTTGATTGGTGAAGATATGTTTGTGTGTGTGTGTGTGTGTGTGTGTGTGTGTGTGTGTGTGTGTGTGTGTGTGTGTGTGTGTGTGTGTGTGTTCAGGGAAGTCATCTTAGATTTATTCTCCTCATGCTACAAAACATTCACTACATTTAGGTCTTGTGAGGTCAGCAGATATGTGTGGAGTCCCATAATTGCAGATCTAAACATGTAATCAGTTTCAAGGAGGCTCATCCCTCCTTTGGAATGGGGAATATATAATCTCGGGTATGCACTGATTTTTATAAATCATTTGGTGAGCATGAATCATCCTTCTTGTTTTCCTGTCTAATCTATCTAACACATTTTGGGGCAAGTCAATCACTCCAAAACTGTAAGTTAGGAGGAAGAGCAAATTGGTTTATAGCTTGGATTTTGTTCCTAGATGTCAATGCTGTTTTCAGGATTAATTTAAGTCTTCTAAAGTATTCCTTGCAAAGTTTTATTTGCATTTGTTAATGTTTTATTGATCCTTCATCAATTCCCCAAATATTTATACACTCTCTATTGCTCAAGTTCTTTTATATCACATTCTTGTCCCAAACTGATGTTTTCTTGGTGCTGTTTTAAAGGATGCTTTTGCACATTTATCAAGACCAAATGTCATTCTTATATCATCAGAAAATGTTTTGACGGGGGCGTGGCCAAGGATGAACACAGGATAGCAGCAGATTTCTTCAGCTCCACCAATTTCATTACATTGACAGGAATTAATTACTTAAAAAAATAATTCTTGAAGTAATTTTCTTTCTAAATATGTTTGTTTTATATAGTTCTTGAACTATATCTAAAAAAGAAAGGAAATCTTAATAATATTCCTGTCAGAAATTACTTTGGAAATTTTCCTGTCAGTTTATCAGTCTGAAATGAGTTCCAGTAAGACAAATTCTCAAGACTCCAGCATCAAGAAAGAACTTCAGTCTCTGATAATTATAGTCCAGCAACTTACTGCTAAGATGGATAAAATGGATACTAAAATAGACACTTTCATAGAAAAAACTACAAAACAAATAGACTTGCTACATATGGACCTGCAACAACAGAAGATCCAGATGACAGGCATAGAGGAAGCTGTGAATGACATGGAAAATAAAATACAAGAACAGGAAATCAACATTGAGTTTCTGCTGAAACAAAATACACATTTACAAACAAAGCTGGATGACCTGGAAAATAGATCTAGGCGCAATAACATTAGGATTTTTGGACTGCCAGAAAATATTGAAGGTAACAATATTACTTCTTTTTTAACAACATGGCTCCCTAAAACTTTAGATTTACCAGAAGCATTCTCTTTTGGTATCGAAAGAGCACATAGATCTATAGCTAATACTAACTCTAACAAAAACTATCCTAGATCAGTTATAGTTAGATTTCTATCATCTTTTGATAAAGAGATGGTTCTTAAATCTGCTTGGGCTAAAGCTCCTGTTAAGTTTAATGAGACAACTGTGCGTTTTGACAATGACTATTCTTCCATGGTAATTGCTAAAAGAAAAGTTTTTCTGCCACTAATAAGGGAGCTTAAAAAGCACAGTTTAAAACATACCTTCTGTTTCCTGCCAAGCTTAAAATCTTCCTTCCTGATGGTCCTAAGGTCTTCGATGATTTAGACTCTGCTTTACTGTTTGTCAAAGAAAAAGGATTTTGGATAAAATAGAAGAAATGGAATGGGCTAGTTCTTCATTAAAGAGATTGGCAACTGAAGCTTCCTGGAAGACTTCAGAGAAGAAGAAGAGACTAAAAACAAATGATTTGTTATATGTTTTTTTCTCTCATCATTTTAGTTCATTATTAATCTTTTGAATATAGTTCCTGCATTTCCAGAAAGCCACAAATATTTTGGAAAAGATTTAATCAAAGTTATTCTCTATGTGCAAAGAAATGTTTTGTTTCATAACCAGTCAAAATGCCTGAGGATTTAATGGCAGGCTGTGACTGATTTGTTTTTCTTTCTGAAAAAGTAAGGTTAGTAATTTGATACATTTTTTATCTTTACCTTTTTTTTCCTTCTTCTTTTATTATTTTCTTTGTTTAAACAATGACATTCTATTTAGATTATGTAGTGGGTAAAGGGTGGGGAGGGCAGGAGAGAACAGTAATGAAAATATCATTAATAGAATAATAACATATTTATTTCTTGTAAAAGTTTATAAGTTCTTCAAATGCTATTTCTAATTATACTTTCTTGATTATACTGCTTATGCTTGTTTGTAAATAATCTGTCATGCTTTAACTAATAATAATCAGAACTAAATAAGAGTAAATAATATGTTTTATTTTTAACTCTATTAATATAAACAGTAAGTAACATTCCATTGTATATACTTCTTACAGCTTTCTCTTACATTTTTTATTTCTGCCTCACTCCCTTTTATTTTCTACTCTCTTTTCTTTTCTTTATTAATATATAGAAATGCTTTAGACTGTGTGGGCACAGTGAATAATAGGATTTGTATGAAAATTGAGTTGGGAGAAGAATGCTGAGTTTTATTGCTTGTTGGTAATTTTGAGTTTAATTTCACTTGCATAGAGGCTGTGATGATCTGTGGAATACATTGTGGAGGTTCTGTCATGTTTAGATGCATTTACACTGCTAAATGAATGTTTGTCACTAGTTTTTAATAAGTTTCCGCCAAAATGTTAAGAGAGACAATCTGGGATGTGGGCTGTCTTATGCACAATGTCCTTGAGTTACCTCAGAATCTTCAAATCACAGAATTCTCACAGAGAAACTGAAAGCAGTTAGTATAAACATTGACAAGGTTATCACACTGACACACCACAGATTCAGGAAAAATACTCTGTTCATAAAATATGTCAGTTATAATGAGTTTAAATGATGTAGTTTCTTGTAGTAAGTAAATGTCTTATTTTAGAAGGCATAAAAATGAAACATTTATTTAAATGTTTTTGAAAATCTACTTAACAGCAGCATAATAATCTGTGTTAAAAATTTGTGTTCCAAACATATACTTTACTATAACTCATTTAATTCATCTGATTGACAAACATAAATAATCTTATAACTCTATTCTGGAAGAAATGTCATGTGATATATTTTAAAGCAGTAGGTTAGCATGATTGTAAAATCTGGTTACCAATATATGTTTGCTGTGCATTATTTTGTATAAAGCAGACAGATTTATTCTAGGGACAGCAAGTAGGATAGTGCTCTACTAACACACAACTCAGTGAGATCATATATATATATATGTGTGTGTGTGTGTGTGTGTGTGTGTGTGTGTGTGTGTGTGTGTGTGTGTGTGTGTGTGTGTGTGTGCATGTATGTGTGTGTGTGTGTGTGAGTGTGATGGCTTTTTTTTCTGAGAATCTGCATAACTATCCAAAATGATTTATAATAATTTCTATGAATACAATATTTTACTCTATTGACAAAATGAATGTTTGCCACAAGTTTTAATAAGTTTCCGCCAAAATGTTAAGGGAGACAATCTGGGATGTGGGCTGTCTCATGCATAATGTCCATGAGTTTCCTCAGAAGCTTCACTCACAGAATTTTCACAGAGAAACTGAAAGCAGTTAGTATAAACATTGACAAGGTTATCACACTGACACACCACAGATTCAGGAAAAATACTCTATTCATAAAATATGTCAGTTATGATGAGTTTGGATGATGTAGTTTCTTGTAGCAAGTAAATATCTTATTTTAGAAGGCATAGAAAATGAAACATTTATTTAAATGTTTTTGAAAATCTACTTAACAGTAGCATAATAATCTGTGTTAAAAACTTGTGTCCCAAACATATACTTTACTATAACTCATTTAATTCATCTGATTGGCAAGCATAAATAATCTTATAACTCTATTCTGGAAGAAATGTCATGTGATATATTTTAAAGCAGTAGGTTAGCATGATTGTAAAATCTGGTTACTAATATGTGTTTGCTGTGCATTATTTTGTATAAAGCAGACAGATTTATTCTAGGGACAGCAAGTAGGATAGTGCTCTACTAACACACAACTCAGTGAGATCAGATATATATATATATATATGTGTGTGTGTGTGTGTGTGTGTGTGTGTGTGTGTGTGTGTGTGTGTGTGTGTGTGTGTGTGTGTATCTATGTATATATGTGTATGTGTATATGTATGTGTGTGTGTGTGTGTGTGTGTGTGTGTGTGTGTATATGTGTGTGTGTATATGTATGTGTGTGTGTCTGTGTTTATGTGTGTGATGGCTTTTTTTTTTTTTTTTTTTTTAGGTAATAACGAGGTGTTTCTGAGAATCTGCATAACTATGCAATATGATTTATAATAATTTTATGAATACAATATTTTACTCTATTGACAATAATGAGTTTAAGTAAATGCTCATATACAAACAATTCAAGATTTTTTGGAAGCTGTTGATAGAATTCACATGACAGAAAATAGATGCATCTTAATGCATGTAATGTCTGAATCATATTAGCCAAAGTTTTTGATTTAAATGAATGTTAGAACATAATTTTCTCTCCTCTTGATTTCTAACATTAAGATTATTTGAATGCTATTAGAATTCAAGTGTTATATATTACATAGATCTATATAATAGTATGAACAGTTTTTAAAAAAAAAAAAAAAAAAAGTTTATTTTAGTTTATATGATGCTGTTTTACCAAATGTGTAGTTTTGTCTTGATAGATAATTGAATTGAAAACTGTTAACCTCAGTTAAATATAACTAGTATTAAATTGATAAGGTGGTAGCTGAGGTACTGCTGCTTAGGGTAGGGGGTTAACTTGAGTAGTAAATACTGCTCTAAGTTGGAGTTTTCAACTCCAGGCGGGATGCAAGGTTTAATCCTTACATTATTTTCACTTGTTCATTGTTATATGTATATAGTTTTGACATCCACAATATATTTTGTACACTCATTGTCACTACAAACAAAACTTAATCCTATACAAAATCCCATAAGAGATTTAATAAATACAGCTATATTTAAAGGTACACCTAAAAGAGGAGATGTAACATTATTTATCTTGTTATTTGTTATTTCGATCACAAGATTCTTGAGTTTTAAAAATGCCAAATGACATCTTTAAAAGGAATTTCTTTAAACATTAATGGATTGAATAATCCGTGTAAAAGGGCAAGCCTAATAAGATACATTAATCTACACAAGGCCAATCTAGTCTTCCTGCAAGAAACCCATCTCTTGAAAAAGATATTGATAAACTAGCCACTAATAAGTATGCAGTATTGGTTAGTTCAGAGCACACTCAGAAAAAAGAGGAGTGGCTATTTTATGGAATAAAAGTATGCCCATTCCTAAAACCATTAAGTCTTATCAGGATGACAAAGGAATGTTTTGTATGGTTACAATACAAATTAATGGGAAGACTTACACTTTAATTAATGTATACTGGATACCTGGAATTGGTATTAATACAGTGAAACATCATATTGATAAGATCATATCATTCTCTATAGGGGATATTATTTTAGCTGGTGATTTTAATTGTATACTACATGAAAGTGATACTACCACTATAAAGAAAAGAAGAATTACATCTAATGCAAAACATTTAAATGATTTTGCTAATTCTTATCATTTGAATGATATTAATAATCAGATAGAGTCAAAATCATTACCATACACCTTTTTTTCTAACAGATACAAAACTTATTCAAAAATAGATAGGGTCTTTATTTCTAACCAGATGGTAACAGATTTAATTAATTCCAAAATCATTTCATGTCCTATATCTGATCATAACTCAATTGTTTTTGTATTCATGATAAAAATACTCATAATGTTCAGATCAAAAGGATACCAGCATACTTAACTCAGCTAAAAGACTATAAAGAATATATACTTTCAGAAGTACAATATTTTCTAGACATAAATAATACTCCTGAAGTCTCCATTGTCTATGTTTGGGATGCCTTAAAATCATATCTATATGGACAAAGTATCAGATGGTATAATAACAAAAGGAAATCTTGGGATAAGGAATTGTTAGATATTCAAAGTAAACTAGACTCTTATAAACATAATAATAAAGAAAATATTATGGACAAGAAAGTTATTGAAGAAATAAACAAACTAAATGAGAAATACAAAGAAATTTTAACTCATAAAGTTAAAATAACTTTAGAGAATACAAGTTTTTGTCTTATTCAATAAGCCCCAAATACTTACATAGACTTAAAAATAAAACAAAAGATTGAATAAACAAAACAATATCAAAGAAATCTTTTCTCTAAGGAAAAAGAAGAATGTTTCTAGTATACCAGAAATACTGGATGAATTTAGAAATCACTTTCACAAGATTAACCATAACAACATTAACATGGAACCTAAAGATAAAATAAAGGAGTTTATAACCACAAACATGAATAAAAAGCTTAATAAACAACAGATTAAACTATTGGACAAGAGTATTTCATATACAGAAGTTATTACACAAATAAATAAGCTTAAATCAAACAAAGCACCGGGTAATGATGGTATTATACCAGAGATATATAAAATCCTTTCTAAAACTACATATTCATTAATACATAAGGTTTTTATTCTGGCCCAAACTGAGTTAATAACCCCCCCCATCTTGGCAATATACATTTATTTCACCAATTTTAAAACCTAATAAAGATCCAACTAGATTTTCTTCATATCGACCCATCTCATTACTTAATGTTGATTATAAAATGTTTATGAGTATTTTTGCTGATAGATTGAAGACAATTATCCCCGGCATTATAGACATAGATCAGACGGGCTTCATTGTAAATAGAAATACTTTTGATAATATAAGAAGAACTTTAACATTAATTGATTTTGCAAATAGGAAAAAGAAAGATTTAACACTTATTAGTCTTGATATAGGTTCAGCATTTGATTCAGTAAGTTGTTTACCTTACTGAAGTGCACAAATTTCTCTGATGCATTTGTAAATTTAATTGAGCATTTATACAAAGGAACGCTGGCTTATATTAAGGTAGGAACATATGTTTCACAAAAAATACCCATTCTTAAAGGTACAAAGCAAGGATGTCCACTTTCTCCACTATTATTCACTTTAGTAATGGAGCCTTGGGCTAATTTGTTTAGAAACAGTACTGACATAGAGGGTTTTGAAATAGAAAAAAATACAACATCAAAAATTCAACTTTTTGCAGATGATGTTCTAATTACATCAGCAGGATCTAATTCTTCTATGCAGTCTTTATTTGATAAAATGATGAATTTTAAAAGTATTTCTGGTTTAATATTCAATGAAGAAAAAACTAAAATACTACCTATATATACACGAAAAAATACTCTCATTAGTGATTTTACTAAATATGTACCCAACTCAGGTCAGATAACTTATTTAGGTATAATACTATCTAAAGATATTAAATCTATTATATATAATAACTATAATACTTGTTTTCTTAATATACAAAATCTTTTTAATACCTGGAATAATATGTTTTTTACTATGGAGGAGAGACTTACAATTATTAAAATGATAATATTCCCCAAGATTTTATACTTAATACAATCAATAATACTTTCACCTACAAAAATAGCTATCAAGAAACTGAATACACTAATGTTAAATTTCTTATGGGCACCTAATAGACCTAGGATTGCATTAAAGAAACATACTAATAGCTGGTCTCAAGGGGTATTTCTTTTCCAGACTTTAATTTATATATTATCTCTTCTATTATAAAAGTTATTACTTTATTAATAGATCGGTCATATGTCGCAAAATGGAAAGATTATTGGGAGCTAATTAGTATGCACTTCATGAAAATCTCCTTAACACATAAAAATATGATTATAAATAACTCCATGTTGTGGTTGCTAAAGGAATTTTGTACTTCACCTATTACACCTAAACATATGGTCTGTTACCCATTAAATATTATTATTAGTTATCGTAACTTTATATTCATGCACCCTAAGTATAGGGAATGGAATTTTATTGTATTCCCTATAATTTATACTCAGGGTATGCTTATGTCATCTACTTCTGAAGGAGCTCATTTAGCTATAGATAATAATCTAAAGTACTGGTATCAGCTGATATCTGATAATAAAGTTAAAAATCTAGATTTCTTAAAACAAGAATTTGATCTAAGAGAAACTTGCTGGTTAGAGGTTCAGATCTTTAGACAACATCTCATTGATAGAATAGATCTAATGTCTATAACAGTTAAAGAATCTATTCCAAAACTGATTGATTACTTGATAATAAATTTACAGCATAAAGTTTCTGATAAAGGTAAACTTTCATATATACATAAAATTATCAGACAAGAAACTTTTTACAATGTAGATTCATACTGGAATTATTTCACCTCTATTAATGGGGACCCACCAACTCAACAAGATAAACAATATGTATTGGAATCTGCTTATAGAACTACATCTTCCATTGTCTGGAGACTTTATACATGGAAATTTTTACATAGATCTTTTTATACTCCTTTGATGATGAATAAAATTAATAATAAAGATAATCTATGTAAGAGATGTAATGTAGAAATTAATGCTGACTGGGCTCATATGTTTTATGACTGTATGAAGTTGAAAGAATACTGGAAGTCAATTAATGAATTTTTGCAGGCTCTTTTTACAGATAATTTCATTATTTCTAAGTCTCTTATATTATTCAACACACCTGTACCTCAATGTGTTAAAAAGATTAAGCTTCCCTTGTTGTGGTCTATCCTAGCAGTGGCTAGGAAAATAATAACTAGAAATTGGATTTCAGATACACCTCCTTCGTTCAATGAATTTAAAAATGTTATGAATATAATGTGTCATATGGAAATAAGCACAATTAGAATGAGAACAACTAGAAAAACATCACATTTTATTGTATGGGATAATTTACAAAATTTGTTAAAAAAATTCTAATTTCAATAGCACAGTATTTTAGTTTAATTAATTGATCTGATTGTAGTGGATGTCTTTGTAAATACTTTAGTTGTTTTGTTGAATATTATAATAATACCTATTTTTAATTATTTGTATAAAATTGTTATGATATTTCTCTTATATGTTAAAACAATAAACTTGTTTTAAAAAAAAAAAAAATGTTTTGACAACATGCAGTTGTGCTTTCAGTTCCTTTTCTGGTGAGCTATACAGTTTTAAATCATCGACAAAGAGAAGATGAGTAGTTTTTACTCTTTGTTGTTTTCTAGGAGCCAAATTATACCCACGGCCTAAGCAGTTAAGTAGTTAGCTTAATGGATTAAGGGCAAGGCAGAATAGCAGCGGTGACTGAGAGTCACCATGGAATATCCCCCTTTCAATTTTTATCCCTGGAATAATAATTTCTCCTTTATCATGGTTTAATTGCAAAGTGGTCTGCCACTGTTTCATGGTCACTGTAATGTAGTTGATCAGTGTATAGTGTATCTTATACATCTTTAAGCACTCTTTTATCCATGCATGTGGGATACTATCAACTGCTTTCTGTAGTGAATCCATGCCATACTTAAATTCTTCCCTTTCTTGCAGTTCTTCACTATGACTTTATTGAACAACATATGATCCTTTGCTCCATATGACTTTCTTTGGTCCTCCATCATACTTGCTCTTATGTATTGTTAGGTCTTATGTATTGTCTGGTGCAAGAAAGTCCCACCAGACTGAAGGCCCAGTTGTCCTTATCATAAGGGGTAGCCAACAACTGTGTCCATGGAAAGCCTGCAGCATGCTGTCATTGTCTGCCTGAGATAACTTTGCCATCCTCTTTATCTTCTTTTCAGGCATACTGCACTGTAAATGTGAAGAAATGCATATGCTAAGCTGTTGGTCTATTGTATTCCTCACATCGTCAACATAGTATCTCACCAGAAAGTCCACAAATACCATAGAGTGAGCTACGTCACCTGTAAAGGTGTCTACCATATCAATAGCTGATCAGAGGTATGTGTGTATGTGTGTCAGTAATACACATCAAAGAGAAGCATATACCTGTGAGGCATGACTTTGCAGTCACACCTGATATCTGCAGTATGACATGTTTTGTATATCATGGACCCACAACATCACACTTATAGAATTTGCCACAATTGCAGATGGGTACAGCTGTGGTCCCCTATTCCCTGTCTATCACCCATACCATTCCATTGCTACATGTTCTAGCAATGTACCTGTATGCCTTTTTATGTCTCCCACCTTGCTCATAACACATGCTGTCAATCCCAGGTACTCTATCTCTATGGCCATAGTACACTAATATGAGTTTCCTGGCCTTTGTATGCATGCACCACGAAAATTACATTTTGGCCTGATGTAAGCCATCTGAGAGAATGCTAGTAACACTCCCTATCATGGCTCCCATTTAGAGTGGTACTTGTACATCTCAGTATTGCCCCATCCCCAAACAATAATTTAACAATATGCTATAGATGTATTACACTGCATTCCATATAATCTTTGCAGGAATTTTAATCCCCCCAAAACAAATCATTAAGACATTTAAAAAAGGAGATTCCACATACCCCAAAAAGCAATACTAGAGATGCACAGTTGAACATGTAATCAACCTCACCCTCAAAGCCACCATTAGTGAGCACTGGTATAAGGACATCCTATGCCCCCCACCCCCAAAGTAACATCATGATAGGCTAAAGATATTCTGGGATGTATGGTCACCTCCATGATCCAGAAAACCCATACCATGTATTTAAACTTATTAGAAACACTAACCATCCAACCCAATACCATATTCATGGGTGACTTTAATTACCCTACTATTAACTGGGAATCCTATACGACATCAAATGTACATGCACAGAGATTCCTGGATTTTGTAAATACAAACTCCCTGGACCAGATAGTCAATACACCAACCAGAGGTGTAACCATACTGGATGTGTTCCTCACTAATAAGGGAGACTGCTACACACCCCCTACTGTAATGCCTTCCCTGGTAAGGTCAGACCACAAAATGGTCTCCTTTGAAGTAAAAATAAAACCTGGACCCCCAGCTAAACCTGGGAGGGTGGCCTAATGGTTAAGGTGTTTGCCTTACAAACAAAAGGTGCAGGGTTTGAGTCTCACAAGGGATAACTGGCTAGGCTTAAAATGGCTCACAAGGGCAGTTAGCTTAGTACTAATCTATGAACCTATGAACCTAATATTCAGGAACTATTCTAAGGCTAACCTCCTGCTATTAAGTGAGAATCTGGCAAAATTTCAAGCCCCCATAAACCCTGAGAAAATTTTTGCCTATGCAAAACTGTTCACCTAAACCCTGTACAACCATGATAATAGCTGCATAGAGGCAGCGGTACCCACCGGGAAGAAGTACAGAACTAACTCAAAAAACAACCCACTCTGGTGGAATCACAAAATCAATAGGCTGTATAACAGGAGGAAGAAAATCATGGTGAAAATTATGAGATGCGGCACCCAGCAGGATAAAGGTACTGTCATTAAACTAAACAAACGTCAGTGGACAAATAAAGTCTACCAAAGCCAAATTTGAGGTAAGTTTAGCCTCTCAGGCTAAGGACAACCACAAAGCATTCTTTAGCTATGTCCACTATGTTGTGTGCAGAGCTCATTGTAAACGGAGCCACTTATAATGAGCCAGAAGATATAGCAAACCTCCTGGCTGATAAATTCAACTTTACCCCTCTCCTCCCCTCAACCTTCCCTCAGGAAATATCATCAAATATAACTCCCCCCTATGATCACTAGGGAACAGGTCCTTAATGCTTTCTCTAAGACCAAGAACACTGCATCAATGGTGCGAGACAATATCCCAGGATGTCTTCTAAATAGCATGAAACATGATGTATCAGGGCCTCTGGAATTACTATTTAACTACAGCCTCTAAACAGACTTTGTGCTTCGTGAATGGAGAAAGGCAACAATCATCCCTATGCACAAAGGTGGGCCATCTACTGCCCAGAAACTACAGACCCATAAGCCTCACTAGTCATATATGTAAATCCATGGAAATAATTATCATGGAGATGATCAGCAGAGATATAGTAAACCTCCAGACACTGGATTCAACCCAGTCTGGTTTCGTCAAGGGCAGATCATGCCTACTCAGCCTGGTGGACTTCTTCAAAAAGGTCACCAAAGCAATGGATGAGGGCAAAGTCATTCACATTGCCTACCTTGACATGGCCAAGGCATTGGACACAATACCCAACTCAGGTATTGTTGACAAATTCAAGAGGTTAAGTACAAACCCATATGTCACCCGGTGGATAGCCAACTGGCTCACAGACAGGATACAGGAAGATAAAATTGGGGAGTCCACCACTACAAAGAGGCCAGTCACAAGTGGAGTCTCTGAGGGATCAGTCCTTGGACCACTCATTTTTGGCATTTACTTCTCAGAAGTCAAGGCCAATGTCAGTGGTCTCTGGCTGACTAAATTTGCAGATTATTGCAAATTAGGAGCTGTCATTGAATCTCACACTGACACAAATGTTCTCCAGGAGGGGCTGACACAGACAAACAACTGGTGTCAGAGCCATGAACTAAACTAAATGCAAAGAAATGCATAATAATATCCTTTGGGAAGTCATCCATCCCTGGTAACTATCATATTGACAACACACTCCTTAGAGTTGACCCAGTAATCAGGTACTTAGGGACACACATAGATTGTAATCTAGCCATTGATCATCATGTGTCTATAGTGGTGAGGAAATCATTCTATGTTGAGCAACTTATAGACAAAGGCATGGCATCTAAGTCCAATGAAGTCATTGTTCCACTGTATTCGGCATTCATCAGACCTATCACTGAGTATAATGCCCCCTTTGGTATGTACCTAAACAGGCATATTCAACAACTGGAACATCCACAGAGGTTCCTCACTAAAAGAATACAGGGTGTAAGTAATATGTCCTATGCAGACCACCTCAAAGCCCTATCCCTGTATTCTGTCTCCTACAGGCTTTTGAGGGGAGATCTATTCCTGGCATACAGGCATTGTCAGACCCCACTCTGATGGACCTCCTGCATATCCATAAAACAAACAACACCAGAAGTACCCATTCTAAAGACTTAAACCTTGTCTGTGATATAAATAGGACCTGCTGGAGAGATAGGTATGTATCCCAGAGACTACCCCATCTATGGAAAAGGCTCCCCATCCATGTGAAGCAGAGTTCCTCCCTAACCCAATTCAAGTGCTACTTGGGCTCTTGGATGGGAAACTGGAAATTAATCCCTGGTTTGGAACCTATGTCTCTAATGAACAGAGGTAACCTGTAAATGGTTCATCTCCCAGGCCCATGCTTACACTTATCAAGGGTATCAGAACTTGTCAGAGATTTGGGATGCATGGTTAGGCTTAAAAAGGCCCTTGTGGTCGTTAGCCTAGTAAAGACCTATGAATCTATGAACTCCCAATCACACAACCTGGAGACACAAGTTAAAAAAGCACCCCTCAGCCAGAATTAAGGATACATCTTTTGAGAAACCATTCATCCCTAAATGCCATCAGACAAGAGGGAGACACTGTCTACCTCAGAACCCTTTCCCCTCAGTCCCACACAGCACCAGAAGAAGCAGTTTGAAAATTAAGTACATCTGTAGAGTAAACAGTAAGGGAAAAGTAGTCAACAATGTGAAACCTGCAGTTCACAGTCTGTCTGCTCACAAGGCGTATGTGCTTTACCTCCTGCAAATATACATTATACAGCTAAGAGTTAAGTACACTGGCAGTAAACTCCGTAGCATACAAATTATTTCTCCTTTGCTCATTTTCCTTAGTCACCATACAATTGGTAACAAACCACTCTCCCTCAACTCTCTGAAAACAATAGTGGAACAGCAACAGATATGATAAACCAGCTCCTCAATATGTGTAGACATTATACCCCAAATGTTTATCTCATCCATAGTGGCTGTGCATGTCCACCTGTACTTCTCTTCATCACACTTCCTTTGGAATGTGTTGCAAATTGCATAGTGTGAAGAGTACAGCTATGACTGTGACTGTGTCATCACACAATTTCAAGGTTAATAGTACATTAGTTATGCTAAGAAGCCAATTTTACTAAATGACTCTGAATAACACATTTTAGCACACTGCACAGTTGACTGTGGTTGTACTATGAGGCTCATATTTGATTGCGCACACACATAAGTAGAGGTGAAGTGCTTTCTGTATACCTGGTCAGGTTACTGACCTCAGCAGGCAGGTATATATATTTAATGCTTTTCCTGTGGCACCTAGGGCACTAATGAGCAGGAGATGTGAGTTCCCCGGGCTACACATAATCATGTTACAGTGGTATTCACTCCTAAACACCATCTTGCCATGCCAAGCATTTATGCACAGCTATATGGTGACATCACAACGTGTCATAGGACACTACTACCTGCATTTATGCAATATGAGAAAACCAAAATGTATCAGTGCAAATGTGCTACCATATTCTTCTGACGTATGACTAGTGAAGCTGTCATGGCTTCTAAAGGCATTGAGTATGGCAGGACTCCTATGTGGTGCTCTAATTAATGTAGAATATTTCTGTAGATAATGTACAGAGACCAAATGGAGCACCCAACGGGGACTTCTTATAACAGTCCCCAGTATAAGACAGATGTCTGGCTCTACATTGTCATGTGTGACTGTCACATCTGGCATGGCCCTCTTAGGTGGGCATTGCAGTTACCTCTACAGTGACCACAGAAGGTATAACCTTGACCTTCAGTGCCAATGTGAAGAATATGTGCCAGTGGGAAGAATATGTTAGAGAGGGTTCTCCTGGGTTCTACAGTTAATAAGCATACATAGTGCAGTTTTCAATAATGCAATGCATAACTACCAGGGCAGTTGCAGGGCACATGTGCCACAGAAATTTTATTTTTTGATGTTTTTCAATTTCTGTGCATATTGAGGAAAAATGGTTCCTCTTCCAAATGTGTATGGACTGTATCCCTGGATGCAGGGGCATACATATCATTGCATTACTTTAGTCATATATAGATGTCATAGCAACAGACTTATCTAATTTTTAATATATTGTAATTACGAGTAACACCCACTGGCCAGAAAAATACACACTATACACATCTGTGCTGTCCATGCATGTGAGGTTACTATCCCACCTACCTGAACTGCGTAAAGTGTTCACACTAACAGGGTAGGGATCTGATGACTAACACAACTTGACCTTCCAGCAGGATCAGTGTCATATCCTACCACACAGCTGTCCATATGCTTCCTTACCATGCTGTGTGCCCTGCAACAGCCCTGACACCTTCCACGTATTTTGCACTCAATGTCCTAAACAATGCCGATGGCAGTGCTGCTTATATATGCCATACCCACAGCATGGTAGCTGTATACCTACTGTGTCTTGTACTACTGTCTGGCATATGTTATAGTAACTGTCCATGTATGCTGACAGCTGTCCACAGTTCATAGGTTCATAGGTTCATAGGTAAGTACTAGGCTATCTGCCCATGGGCATTTATAAGCCTAGCCACAGAGTGATGGCTTTCGCCTCCCCATTAGATTAGTAACCTGGGCCACTGTCAACAGGGCTCCTGAAGTGATCCCAGGGTAGAACTTACGATTACCCATCCACTCATCAAGATTTCTCTTGAAGAGGGTCAGAGAGGAGCTATGTCGAATATGGACTGGGATTCTATTCCAGAGTGAGGGGAGTCGCTGGGGCAGGAATCTATCCCTCCAGCATGTCCTGTTTATTGTTGTACATAGGTTCAAGTCACTAGAACGAGTGGTTCTGAGGGATCTCGTTTTTTGAGGTGAAGCATGTCCATTAGTTCAGGGTTTGACATGGCCCTATAGGTCAGGCATAGGTCACCTCTGAGCAGACGGTAAGCGACTGAGAAGAGCTGGAGATTTTTTAGTTGTGCTTCATAGGGTAATTGTTTAAGGCCCTTAATCCTCTTAGTGAGGTACTTCTGTGGTCTTTCTAGTTGTTGCAGGTGTCTAGTGAGGTACATCCCAAATGGGGCATTGTACTCTATTATGGGCCTAATGAGTGAGGAGTAAAGGGGCACAATCACCTCCTTGGATCTGGATGAGAAACCCTTTGTGATCAGGTGTGCCACATAGACAGATTTCCTGACTGTTTTGGCTATGTGGTTATCAAAGGAGAGCATGCTATCTACTTGGGTACCCAGGTCCCTAATTACTTCTTCTGTACTTAGTGGATTCCCATCTATGTGGTAGTTTGTATGTACTTTGTTTTTCCCAAATGGGATTACTATGCATTTTTTGGCATTTAGCTTGAGGCCGTGACTTTGACACTAGGTGTTTGTCTCTGAGAGACCCTTTTGCAGGGTATCTGTGTCAGCTGGAGAGTCAATTATTGCACCCAATTTACAGTCATCTGTGAACTTGGTTAGCCACAGTCCCTCCGCCTTTGCCTGTACTTCGGAGAAATATATACCGAACAGGAGGGGTCCTAGGACTGAGCCCTGTGGGACTCCGCTTGTGACTGGTTTAGAGTCAGACATGGCGCCTGCCACTCTTACCGTGTGGGTTCTGTCTGAGAGCCAATTGGCAACCCATCTCGTGACATAGGGGTTGATATTTAAGCTGGTGAGTTTGTCTATGATTCCTGAGTGTAGAATGGTGTTGAATGCCTTAGCGAGGTCCAGATATGCTGTGTGGACCACCTTCCCTTCATCTATGGCCTTGGTGACTGTTTCGAAGAGGTCGACCAAGTTCAGAAGGCAAGATCTGCCTTTAACAAAGCCGAACTGGGTGGGGTCCAGTGTCTGGAGGTTCCCAATGTCCCTGTTAATGAGCTCCATGATAATGCGTTCCATGGCTTTGCAGACCAAGCTAGTCAAGCTTATAGGGCGATAGTTCCCAGGGTCAGTTGTGTCACCACCTTTGTGGAATGGTACGACTGTTGCTGTACACCATTCTTTGGGTACATAGCCTGTAGAGAGGCTGAGTTTGAATAGTGATTTGAGATGGGGGGTTAGTTCATTTTGAAGCTCGTGTAAGACACAACCTGGGATAGCATCTGGTCCCATTGATGCTGTGTTTTTGGCCTTTGCAAGGGCTGTCTTTACTTGTGTGTCTGAGATATCTGGAGCATCACATTCTTCTGGGATGGGTGCTAGCCCTTTTGGTGGAGGGGGGGTGAAGTTTGCACTGAACTTGTCAGCCAGGATGTTGGCAGTGTTGGTTGGTTCAGTGTATTTATGGCCATTATGCACTAGCTCGGAGCATAACTGAGAGTTTGCCCCTAGACTCTTGACATAGTTAAAGAAGGCCTTTTGGTTATCCTTAGAGTCATAGGCTATTTTTCTTTCGAAATTGGCCTTGGATGATTTAATGAGGGAGCGCAGTTTTTTACTGATGTTAATCAGAGATGCGTTCTTATTTTGGGATTTTGTTCTATCTTGCAGGAGTTTCCTCCTTCTGTTGTAAAGTTTATTTATGGCCGGGGTCCACCAGACTGGCTTCCTCTTTTTTGAGGAGTTGGTCTTGGTTTTACTTGGGATGGCTTGGTCCATGCATTCTTGAAGGTGTTCATAGAATGCATTTGTAAAGGATTCTGCCGATGGGTCATCATTTTCCATTTGATTGGGAGCTTTGAAACTTCCCACCTCGGTCTTGAGGAGTGTGAAGTTGGCTTTAGAGAAGATTTTACCTTGATTTCCTTGACTGGGGGGGGGGGGGTCGGGATGTGGATGTCCAGTGTGATTAGTTTGTGATCTGATCTTACCAATGACGAGTTTACCTCAGGTGTGGAACATAGGTTCCCCATGTTGGTGATGACCAGGTCCAATATGTTGTCACCTTTTGTGGGAGTGGTGACCAGCTGTTCAAGGGCGTTTGAGTTTATAAACTCAAGGAAGCATTGGGCTAGGGCGTTTGAGCTTGAGTAGTTTTCCCAGTCAATGTTTGGATAGTTGAAGTCACCCAGTAGCATGGTGTTGGGTAGAATCTTCATACTTTCTAATGTTCTCAGGTATGCTGCGTGAGGGTCCTGAGACATGGTGGGAGATCTGTAGCAAGCTATAAATTGAGCAGTCAATTTACCCGCTGTCAATTGCACTTGGATGGTCTCAGATTCCGCGTGCTGTGCTACTAACCAGGAGGTGTGGGTGTTCTTGATGAATATGTACACACCCCCTCCTTTTGTGTTCCGGTCCTGGTTTTGGGACCTAAAGGTATGGTAGGAGTTATAGCCTGGTAGTGCTGGGGTGCTCTCTGGAGCCTTGAACCAGGTTTCTGTCACTGCACGTACGTCGATTTCTTCCATACTAAGGAGAGCCTTGAGTGCGTGCATTTTGAGGTTTAGACTTCTGGCATTGAGCAGCATTACCCTCAGTTTTTGTTTATTATTATTGTTTATGGAGGCGGGTTTGTCTTTTGCGCCTTGCCTAAAAAAGGCAGTATTGGGGCAGCAAGAGTCTTGGCCAGTATTCGAAAGCCCAGGGGTGACAGGTGCAAGCCATCTCTGACGAAGCAACGTGGCTTGTCAAGCATGTCGTCCCAGGCTGACAAGTACTGGATCCCCTTTGAATGATGCCAGTAGTTTAACCAATTGTTGAAACTGATCATTTTTTCTTCATATGCTGGCATCATTTTGGGTGAGGGCAGGATGCTACTCAGAGTCAGAGTCATACCAGCCTGGGCTACATGGTCAGAGAGCTCCTCCATGTCTCTTTTCATGTAGTCCAGGGAGGTACGTCTCAGGTCATTTACACCAACATGTACAATGACAGAGTCATATTTGTACTTGTTGTGGAGTGACCTGAGTGCATGTGTTATGTGGTGGATTCTGGCACCCGACAGGCAGCTTACGGTAACCTTCTCCTTGTTCAGTCTAGTGAGTGGGGCGTCTGTGTGCCTGATGATAGAATCGCCGATTACTAGTGTGTTAGGTGTGTTATTTAGCCTTAGGGGCTGTTTTTGCTTGGCACACTGACATTGTAATGTATGTGTTACCTGGTTTCTGTTGTGGGTGGGGGTTGCTTGGGTGTATGCTTAGGAGGTCTCTGTTGTTTAGGCAGGTTCTTATTTAGAGCCTCCGAGTATGTTTTTGCATGTTTCTGAGAGTTGTTTACTGGTGCAGCTATGGCTGGTCTATGTGAGTCTGGTAATGTGGTGCTAGTGTTGCCCTTCTCCTTTTGACTGGTTGATCCAGTCATGGGTTGAGAGAGCTTAGCCTCCAGTTTTGCTGTGTAGCTGCATCTCTCACATATGTTTGTGCTGGTTTGGAGGAGGAGGGGGTTGTCTGTGTACATGAGGCAATTGTAACATTGCCTCAGGATGCCCAGATTCACCAGCTGGACCGGAAAGCACACCTGAAGCTGTCCCTTGAACATGCTTGAATAGATGGTTGGGACTGTATTGCTGATTGGATGAGTAAAAAGCCTTATACTTCCTGAGTATAGGGCTGAAGTGCAAGCTGCAAGCTAGTGCTAGTTTTAGTGAGTTTTAGTAAGTGCCGGTCTTAAATTGCCTTATTTCTAGTGCTGGGTTGAAGTGTTTCAAATTTCAAGGGAAAAACTGAAGTGCAGACTTTGTGGAGCCTGGAATAGTTTAACCACAGCTAAACAGCGCTGTGCGCTGCACAAACCCGTGCAAAACCACGCTAAGCGTTTTTTATACCAGGGAGATCAAAAAGGATAGAAATTAACCCAAAATGGCCAATGAGCTACAAGTTGCTGGGCTGGGACCACTCCTACAGGGACAGATAGGCTGCTCAGAGTTCCCTCTCTCACAGTGAACAAGGAAGCCACCTAATTATCCAAGTATGATATGGGCAACACAGGAACCTTTACCACAGTCCTGGATTCAGCAAAGCCTGAAAACTGGACTAGACAAGTTCAGGAGGGTAGGAAAACAAGGAATTTTGTTTTTTTTTCAGAAACAACAGAAATGCAGAGCTTAAATTACTTTAAATACACAGAGGAGGCTAGTGCACTTGAGTGTGTAGCCTGTGACTGTGTTATAGGTAACTTAAATGCAAAAACGACAAACAGCAACTTTTTTCAAGTGCAACAAAGAAATAAGTACAGTAAGCAATGCAGATATCACTAGGGATCCACAGAAGCGCTGAAAAAGCCGCGTTTTAGGTGGAATTAGTGTTTCAGGGAAACAACAAGCAAAAACAATACTTAATCAAGTCCAAAGTCTCTCTTTTGTCTCTCGGACGCTTGTAGGACTCTGCAGGGCACCACGAGGAGCTTGCTGAGCTGTATACAAGCGCAAAACTGCACTAAGCGATTTTTATACCTGGGAGATAAAAAAGGATACAAATTAGCCCAAAATGGCCAATGAGCTACAAGTTGCTGGGCTGGGACCACTCCTACAGGGACAGATAGGCTGCTCAGAGTTCCCTCTCTCACAGTGAACAAGGAAGCCACTTAACTATCCAAGTATGATATGGGCAACACAGGAACCTTTACCTCAGTCCTGGATTCAGCAAAGCTTGAAAACTGGACTAGACTAGTTCAGAAAGGCGGGAAAACAAGGAATTTTTTTGTGGGTTTTTTTTTTTTTGTTAATAGTTAAGACACTAGATTTGCTTACTTTGCTACATCAAACTGGTATGATTCCCTAAGCCGTCATTTGCTTCCTTTGTGATCTTGAGCAAGTCACTTAATCAGACATTTCTCCCACCTCACCCCTGAAAAGGGATTGTGTGTCCAATGGGCCTACCTTTTTAACAAATAGGATGATTTATTATTATTATTCTCAACATGTTTCACTACAATGTCTGAACAGCTGGCCATATCCACCATACCCTCCTTTGTACCTTTGCCATAACACATGGCATGAGGAGTGTCCCCTCCCACCTTCCATGGCTTGTATGATCCCAAGTACTCCACTGACTTGGTACTTCCTGACAAATATCAAGGTCATGGGTGATATCCATGTCCTACTGCCCCTTGCAACCCAATTCCTGCATGTGGACCTCACTCTGTAGTCTGCCTGGTCAAACACATCCTCCACATCATTATTTTATTTATTTATTTAGTTAGTCATTTTACATTTGTTTACCAGGGATATCCAACTGAGCCAGTGGCCCTTTTCAGTGGAGGCACAGGGAGAAAATTTCCATTACAAAAACACATTACAAACAATATAAAAAATTGATAACAATCAAGAATACATAACTTTGGTAAATATGTGTAGTAAGGTAATAAATGGTTTAGACATAAAAAATAAAAATTGAGAGACTAATCATCTTCTTTTGGCTGTTCCCATTAGGGGTCGCCACAGTGGATCATCTGTTTCCATTTCTTCCTGTCCTCTGCATCTTGCTCTGTCACACCAACCACCTGCATGTCCTCTCTCACCACATCCATAAACCTTATCTTAGGCCTTCCTCTTTTCCTGTTACCTGGTAGTTTCATCCTTAGCATCTTTTTCCCAATATACTCAGCATCCCTCCACAGCACATGTCCAAACCAATGTAATCTTGCCTCTCTGGCTTTGTCTCCAAACCTTCCAACCTGGGCTGAACCTCTAATATACGTATTCCTAATCCTGTCCATCCTCGTCACACCCAGTGCAAATCTTAGCATCTTTAACTCTGCCACATCAAGCTCAAACCCCTGCCTTTTTGTCAATGCCACTGTCTCCAGCCCATATAAAATAGCTGGTCTCACTACCCTCTTGTAGACCTTCCCTTTCACTCTTACTGGTACTCGTCTGTCACAAATCACTCCTGACACTCTTCTCCACCCACTCCATCCTGCCTATACTCTCTTCTTCACCTCTCTTCCACACTCACCGTTACTCTGAACTATTAATCCCAAGTATTTAAACTCATCCACCTTCACCACCTCTACTCCTTGCATCCTCACCATTCCTCTATCCTCCCTCTCATTCACACACATATATTCTGTCTTAGTCCTGCTGACCTTCATTCCTCTTCTCTCTAGAGCATATCTCCATTTCTCCAGGGTCTCCTCCACCTGTTCCCTACTCTCACTACAGATCACAATCTGCAAACATCATAGTCCACGGGGACTCCTGTCTGATCTCGTCTGTCAACCTGTCCATCACCATTGCAAATAAGAAAGGGCTCAGAGCTGATCCTTGATTTAACCCCACCTCAACCTTAAATGTATCCATCACTCCCACCGCAGGCCTCACCGCTGTCACACTACCCTCGTACATATCCTGTACCAGTCTTACATACTTCTCTGACACTCTCGACTTCCTCATACAATACCACAACTCCTCACTAGGCACCCTGTAATATGCTTTCTCTAAGTCTACAAAAACACAATGCAACTCTTTCTGACCTTCTCTGTACTTCTCCATCAACACTCTCAGAGCAAACATCGCATCTGTAGCGCTCTTTCTAAGAGAGACTAATATAAACTGGAAAAAAAAAGAAAGCTAACAAATAAACTAGCATGAAATAGATTGTGCCATCATAGAGAAATGACTGATCAGTAGATCTGTATCATGGTTTTGGTGGTAAATATTTATGAGATACATGTATGGTATATGAACAAGAATGTGGCTGAGTGTTGCTGCGCTAGTGTTACTTGTTTTAAACAGTGATAGCTAAAGCAATATTGAGGTGAAGTACAAGAAGGAGGGAATATGATGAAACTGTAGTAAGCTTGAGATAGGTAGATAAAAATAGGAGCAGTAGTGAGCTTGAGCTAGGTAGAGAGAAATTGGAATTTCGTGAGAGTAGGGATAGTTTGGATGTTAGAATTTAGTAAGCGAAGAGATATTTTAGTTGTAAGATCAAGGAAGGGCAGAATGATCAGCCTGGATAAGTGCAGCAGCAAAGCCAGTTTTTGGTTAGGTGTTCCTTAAGAACTCGTTTAAATTTGGATATGCTGCTACAATTTAAGTTTTTATATAAAGATATATATATATATATATATATATATATATATATATATATATATATATATATATATATATATATATATTACATATACATATATATATATTTACATATGTATTATATATATATATATATATATATATGTGTGTGTGTGTGTGTGTGTGTGCGTATCATTATATTTATATATATTATGTTATAATCGCATGCCTATCAAAAGTTTTGTTTGTCTTTAACTGCAGTTATCCCTGATAGTTATAAATGGATCTGCTGCTACTGCTTTTCTCTATTGTGCCTGTCTCTTTATATGTTTATAGGTGATTAAAAAAACTAGAAAAACTAGTGAAAACACTGAAAATATAAAACCACGTGTACTAGAGGTCGAAAATACGTGTCCCAAAAGAAAGTGTTAAGTTGACGTTTTGCAATAAAATTTTCTTTTGATCGAGTATTTTCCATCTCATAGGTGATTACTAGGCTGACAACTGCAGGTGACATTTTTAAGTCTAGCAATGTTTCTCATAGGTTAGTACTAGGCTAACTGCCCTTGTGAGCCATTTTAAGCCTAGCCAGTTATCCCCTGTGAGATTCAAACTCTGTACCTTGTGCTTATAAGGCAAACACCTTAACCATTAGGCCACCCTCCCTTCTTGAATGCATCTGACAAGTTCTGATACCTGGGGTTACTTTAAGGGGTATACGTAGGCTTGGGCATGAATTTACAGGCTGCTTCTGTCTAACAAAGGCATAAGTGCCAGACCAGGGGTAAATTTTTTATTCCTTATCCAGTGTACCAAGTTCTGCTTGAATTGGGTTAGGGAAGAACTCTGCTTTACATGAATGGGAAGCCAGTTCCAGAGAAGGAGTAGTCTCTGAGATACATACCTGTCCTTACAGCAAATCCTATTTATGTTGCAAATGAGGTTTAAGTCCCTATATCAGGTAATTCTAATTGGATCTAGGTGACTGAGTTGTGTTGACTAATGTTGCCAAGATGGGCATGGGCATGGATAGTAACCCTTGATAAGTAGGGTGAGGGCCTGGCCTACTCTGACCTTACACCAGGGACCCATGCTAAGAGTGGGAGGGGTGTATCAGCCCCTTTTGGCCAATGTGTGCCTACCATAAAGTCCAGTAGCATTAGGTTAATAAGCTACCAGTGGCAGATTTACCGGGAAGAGCTAGGGGAGCTAAAGCTCACCCATCAGAGACAGATCCAGCACAAAATTATAATAAATCTATTTTTTTCTTTAAGGATGAAAATGCCTGTGCACAGAGCTAGATCCAGCACTATGCACCCAAGGTGTTGGTAGGGAGGGGGCCCTGCTGGCTGGGAAATAATTTTTTTTTAATATAAAAAAATAATTTTTTAAGGGTGTTCTTCTTTAAGAATGCCCTTTGTGTCCGGTTGCACAGATGGAACAGGTGTGTGTGACCTGTTTCATCTCTTGCATCATTGCAACCTGTTTATGTCTTCATCTTCTATGTGCATAGAATTTGAATGGAGATGTTTAGACTTCGGACCAGAAGCAGACAACTGAGAAGTAGGTAGATGTACGAGTGTGTGTGTGTGTGTGTATATATGTAAGAGGGAGGGAGGGAGGTGTGTGTGTGTGTGTGTGTGTGTGTGGAGAATGTCCAGATTTTTGCCTTATATTTTTGGTCTGTACCTCATAAAAATGTTTTTTTTTTTTTTTTTTTTTAGAAAAAATGTATTAGGCTGAAATAAACAATCTCTGTTTGACTACACAAGGGTGTGTAAATAACTCTACTCAAGTGCAAAAAGAGTGTGAATCATTGAACTCTATATATCCCTAAGATATGCAAAGTCTTATTAAATTCCTTCTCTTAGCATATGTATAGTCTCTTAATAATTCAACTTTAAAGCCATCCTGTTTAACAAGAAACATATGAACATTCTAGCATCTTCTAACCAATGAGTATTAATCTAGTTTGACCCCAACTCAAAAATGAAGTATAGTTGGGATATAACCGAGTGTACGCCATAAAGTGTACCTAAACATACTAGTACTTGGAAACTTGATTGAGGAAAACATGCAGAGTGAGGGATTTTTACCATAGGCAGTTGAGTATTATTCAGTCCAATCTCATCAGAGATCGAAGGATCATTTCATTAGCCTGTCATTAAAAAACCCTTTATAACATAATTGATAAACCTGAGTGTGCAAATCTTATTAAACATTTTTTTGACTCAAAATATATGCTAGTAAGTGACTGGCCATTTCTAAACAAAACCAGATAATCTGAATAGAAAATAATTGTCATACAATGGCAACAGAATATTAATGCATTAGGTGAAGAGTAAGAACCCATGGTCCTAACCTTCAGGAACTCTCACTGATAACTTCTGTAGAGATAGCTTTGTGAAGTTTGACGATAAAAATTCTGTTATTTAAATAATCTGTTGTCTTGTAACTAGTTGTCACAAGGATGCCAAATAAATGAAGTTGGCATATGAAAAGTAAGTTATTTCCAATTGTCAAAACCCCTTTTTAAGTTAACAAAAACACCTTTTAAGTCATCATTGTCTGTAGAAGATGGTAAGAGATTTATTATGGGTATCAGTGGTGTGATTATGAAGGGGTGAGAGAGTTGTAGAAAATAAGGATGAAGATTATTTGCATGCATAAATCTAGAGCAAGGAAAGCCAAGTGCAAGGTTCAGCAAGACTTGTGTAATCTAGCAAAACAGAAGATATATGACTCGCTATACCTACAAACACTGACTAAATATATCCTGTAGTAGCTGCAGGTCATGGCATATTATTCTGTCAAAGTTACTCTAATATTTAATTTGAATACACAAGTGGACAGAAGAATCTTTTACGTGCAATCTAGAGTTTTTTTGGGTCTTCATGTGCCCAGCTAGCTGCTGTTCCTATACTTGCCCTGGTGAGAAAAGGAACATGAAGCTACCACAGGGAAGTGGCCCTTCCCTGTGGTAGCTTCATGTTCCTTTTCTCGCTTGTGAAAATGAAGAAGTTGTCTTTTGCTGTCAGCCCGTTAACACGTTCCCTTCTGCCATGCAAGCTGAGTGCACATACACAAACGTTGTTATTCTATCAGTTTCCTGAGTTCATGAGGCAATATTTCTAATCTGTCCCTATTTATTTTAGGCTTTGTCCATCTTTATTGCACTAAGAATTTGAGGTGCGTGTGTGTGTGTGTGTGTGTGTGTGTGTGTGTGTGTGTGTGTGTGTGTGTGTGTGTGTGTGTGTGTGTGTGTATGAGAAAGAGAGAATGGAATGCCTTAGTTAGAGTTAGCAGGTGGTTATATGCTTAGGCTCAAACCCTGTACCTTAGCCACAGGAAACAAGAGCCTGAATCCCCTACCTCAACTACCAAGCTGCATTTTTTTAGGGAATTGAGTTTCAGATGCATTTTTCAAGGAAGTAAGTTACAAGTGCATTTTCAAGGAATTGTGAGCTTCAAGGGCAGAGAAGTTTGCTGCTGCTGTTCATGCCAAGTCTCTTTACAATGTGCAGCTGTTCTTCTTTAGCAAATGGTATCACTATTGCAGTATAAAATTTAAAAACATTGTTAGTAGCACAACAGGTAGCATACTTGCTTTTTGATGTAGAAGTCTGTGGGTTCTACTCCCACAGCATGTAGATGAATTGCTGATACTGTGTTGTACTTTAAGGCGGTGGGATGCTATAGTCCTGAGTACATTCTCCTTTGAAGAGATGCCTAGTAACTGTGAACCTGTTGTCAGTTTGTCATCCATTCTCTATTACAATATTACCAGCTTACCATTTTTTTAATGTAATATAGGCAAGTTATGCTTCAGTGGCAGTAGGCACTGAATTTGTTGATGAAACACTGAAATGTAAATTTGTTTGCCAGCAGCAATGTCTTCATTACTCAGAGATCTCTTTAATGTGGAATTATTCAAATGACTTTTATTTCTGCAGAGATTGCACATATTGACTGATATTGGTGGATTGTAATGACAGAAGTTTGAGTGGGCTTTTATAGTTGAAATGTTTTGAAATCGGTCATTTTGTCAGTATTAATTCATAGGTTCATAGGTTCATAGGTGTGTACTAGGCTAATGGCCCTGGAGCCTTTTCAAGGCTAGCCCATAGGATTACCCTAGCATTGTGGCACCCGACCTTAGTTCTCAGTCCCTCTATTGAGTAGAGTCACTGGCGTGATCCCTGGGGTGAATTCTCTATTTTCCATCCACTCATCAAGATTTCTCTTGAAGAGGGCCAGTAAGGCGCGCCACTTGACATGTATGGGAAGTCTATTCGATGGCATGGGCAGCCTCTGGGTTATGAACCTGTCCCTCCAGCTTGTTCTGTTGATTGTGGTAATGAGGTTGAGGTCTCTGGAGCATATAGTGTGAATGGATTGGGATTTCTTTAGATGTAGTATTTCTAACAGAGCTGGGTTAGACATGGCTTTGTAAGTCAAGCAGAGATCGCCTCTAAGTAGGCAATATGAGACAGAGAATAGTTGGAGTTTTTTAAGTCTGTCCATATAGGACAAATGTTTAAGGCCTAGGATCCTCTTTGTGAGGTACTTTTGCAGCCTCTCTAGTTGTTGCAGGTGTCTAGTGAGGTACATGCTAAATGGGGCATTGTACTCAATGACTGGCCTAATGAGGGAAGAGTAGAGGGATCAAAACCCTTAGTAAGGAGATGTGCCACATAGAAGGACTTTCTGACCACAGTAGCAATGTGGTGGTCAAAAGAGAGGTTGCTGTCAACCTGTGTTCCCAAATCTCTTATAACACCTTCTGTGTTCAGTGGACTACCATCAATGTGGTAATTCATGGGAACCGGGTTTTTCTCAAGGGGATGACGACACATTTTTTGGCATTGAGCTTAGTGCCATGGTTCTGATACCAGTTGTTGGTTTCAGTGAGGCCTTTCTGTAGGATGTCAACATCACTTGGGGAGTTAATTATGGCACCCAATGTGCAATCATCTGCGAAATTTTGTTAGCCAGAGTCCCTATGTGTGGCCCTGGACTTCAGAAAAGTAGATACCAAACAGGATAGAACCCAGGACCAAACCCTGTGGGACTCCACTCGTGAATGGTTGGCAGTCTGACTTGGAGTCAGCTACTTTCACACTGTGGGTTCTATCTGTGATCCAGTTTGCAACCCACCTCGTGATATAGGGGTTGATGGTTAGCTTAGTGAGTTTTTCTATGATTCCTGAGTGGGGAATGGTATCAAAGGCCTTGGCCAGATCAAGGTAGGCTGTATGAACCACCTTGCCTTCATCCACAACTTTGGTGACTGACTCAAAGAAGTCAACCAGGTTGAACAGGCATGATCTAACCTTCACAAAACCAAACTGTGTGGGATACAGAGTTTGGAGATTCCCTATATGCGTATTTATTAGGTCCAAAATGATGCATTCCATAGCTTTGCATATCAGACTCATCAGGCTAAGGGGTCGATAGTTCCTAGGGTCTGTAGTTGCTCCTCCTTTGGGTAGAGGGATGACTGTAGCAGTGTGCGATTTGGTAGGGACAAAGCCTGAGGTGAGGCTGTGATTGAACAGGGCACATAGGTGAGGTGCCAGTTAATTCTGTAGTTCATGAAGAACACAGCCAGGGATATTGTCAGGTCCCATAGAAGTTGTATACTTGGCCTTCGACAGTGCTGTTTTAACCTGTGCAGCAGTAGTACTAGGTGCCTGGCAATCTACTGGTATTGTGACTGGTTCTTTGGTGGGGGAGAGAGGGGTAAAGCTGGCAATGAATCTGTTGGCCAGTATATTGGCAATATCTTTTGGCTCGGTATAGGAGGTGCCATTATGCAATAGCTCCAATCAAATCTGGGTATTGCCATGGAGATTCTTCACATAACTATAGAAAGCCTTGTTGTTGTCTTTACTATCCATTGCAATTCTGTTTTCATAGCTAGCTTTAAAGGATTTGATGAGGAATCTCAACTTTTTGTTGAGGCTGATAAGGGAGTTTTTCCAGTCTTGGGACTTCACCTTATTCCGCATCAGTTTCCTTCTTCTGTTGAAGAGTTTGTTTATGGCAGGGGACCACCAGATTGGCTTCCTTTTTTTGTAGGGGGGCATCCAAGCAAATCTGGGTACTGCCATGGAGATTCTTCACATAACGATAGAAGGCCTTCTGGTTGTCTTTAATATCCATTGCAATTCTGTTTTCATAGGTAGCTTTAGAAGATTTGATGAGGGATCTCAACTTTTTGTTGAGGCTGATAAGGGAGTTTTTCCAGTCTTGGGACTTAACCTTATTCTGCATCAGTTTCCTCCTTCTGTTGTAGAGTTTGTTTATGGCAGGGGACCACCAGATTGGCTTCCTTTTTTTGGAGGAGAGCATCTTGGTTCTATTGGGTATGGTGAGATCCATGCATTTGTGTACGTGTTCGTACAGGGCATTAGTGTATGATTCAGTGGTCATGTAGCTGTTCTCCAATTGCATGGGTACCATGAAGTTAGCCACCTCTGTTTTTAGGAGCCCAGAATTAGCTTTGGAGAAGTTTTTTATGGTAGTTACCTTTGCGGGGGGGGGGGGGGTGTAGATTTCCAAGGTGATTAGTTTGTGGTCGGATCTAACCAGGGAGGAGTTGACTATTTGTATAGAGCAACGGTCACCCATGTTAGTAATAACCAGGTCAAGGATGTTGCTACCTCTAATGGGGGTAAGAACGAGCTGGTTCAGGGCATTGGAATTAATGAATTCCAGGAAATGCTGGGCAAGTGAATTGGTACATGAGTAGTTTTCCCAGTTAATGGAGGGGTTCATAGGTTAGTACTAGGCTAACTGCCCTTGAGGGCCACTGTAAGCCTAGCCAATTGTCCCTTGTGAGACTCAAACCCTGCACCTTGTGTTTGTAAGGCAAACACCCTAACAATTAGGCCACCCTCCCTACCCTTGGGTAGTTGAAGTCACCCATTATGAGAGTGATAGGTTGGACCCTGATATTCCCCAGGGTGCTTAGGAACGTGGAGTGTGAGTCTTGAGACATGGCTGGGGATCTATTGCAGGCTATGATCTGAATCGCTGTCTTACCCAATGTTAGCTGCACCTGAAGTATTTCTGATGCGTTATGTTGGGCTACCAGTCTGGAGGTGTATGCATCCTTTATGAATATGGAAACATCACTGCCTTTGGAGCTTCGGTCCAAGTTCTAGGGCCGAAAGGTGTGGAATGAGTTATGGTCTGGTAGTGCAGGGGTGCTTTCTGCTGCCTTGAACAAAGTCTCTGTTACAGCACAAATGTCGATGTTCTCCATTTTAAGGAATGCTTTGAGTGAGATTTAGATTTCTAGCATTGAGCAGCATGACCCTCAGATTGCATTTGTTTGTAGCTGTTACAGTGGTAATTTGGTCTTTGGAACACTGCCTAAGAAAGGCACTATAGGGGTGGCAAGAGCCTTGGCCAGTATCCGGAAGTCCAGGGGTGACAGATGCAGGCCGTCACAAAGTATCGAGGTCTGTTAATCATGTCATCCCAGGCAGATACTGGATCCCCTTAGAATGACACCAGAAACTTAGTCAATTGTTGAAATTAATCATTTTCTGCTTGTAGTGTGGTATAATTCTGGGTGATGGTAGGAGGCTGCACAGCACTAGGGTCATACCCGCCTGGACTACATAATCCAAGAGCTCCTCCATGTCTCTTTTCATGTAGTCCAGGGAGGTACATCTCAGGTCATTCAGACCCACATGTACAATGACAGAGTCGTATTTGTACCTGTTGTTGAGGGACCTGAGTGCATGGGTTATGTGGCGGATCCTGGCACCTGACAGGCAGCTGACTGTTATTTTCTCCTTAGTCAACCTAGTGAGTGGGACATCAGTGTGCCTCACTATCGAATCACCTATGACTAGTGTGTTGGGCATGCTGTTTTGCCTTACGGGCTTTGGTTGAGTGGCACACTGTTTAGGAGGGTTATGTGTCTCGTGATTAGTGTTGTGTTGTGGTGGTCGAGTGCATTTCTGCCTTGGAGGTCTCTGCTACCACAAAGGTGGGTGTGTGGTTTGTGTTTTTATGTGAAGGCAGTGCTGGTGTGTGTTCTGGAGTGCTATGTGTTCCATGTGGTGTGGTGCAAGTGTTGACCTCCTCTTGACCAGCTATTACAGTCTTGGCTGGAGAGTGCGTGGCTTCCAATTTGGATATATAAGTGCATCTCTCGCAAGTCTGAGTATTGGGAGGTAAGAGGAGAGGGTTATCAGTGTACATGACGCAGTTGCTACATTGCCTCAGGATGCCCAAGTTCACCAGGTTAACAGGAGAAAGCTGAGGGAACTGACCTTTAGACATGCCTGGAGGATTGGGCATTAATAATAAGTATTGAAGTTTCCTTGTAGAACGTTTAGTGCTGGTAGCACTTTTGTGTGCTACAATAATTGCTACAAGAAGTCTGGTAAAGTGCTAGACTAAAAAGCTAGTAAACGTGCAGGAGAGGAGAAAACTAGCAGATCTCAGAAGCTTACAAACAGTCCAGAATACAGGAAATCTGTATCTGGACTAGACCAGTTACAGAAAAGGCAGGAATCAGGTTTTTTTGGTTTTGTTTTTTTTTGTGGTTTTTTTTTTTTTTTTTTGTGTGTGTGTGTGTGTTTTTTTTAGTAGCAAGTGAAGAGACAGAAAATAATGAGATAATTCAATATTCAAAAGTTAAAGTGGTGGTCCTTTGCTAATTTCTCACTATTTCTCAGTATAAACAGTAGAATGAGATGATGTAATGTGACTGGGGGGAGTGTCCAGTATCAACTTTATACCAGATGCTGGCAACTCAAAGCCACCAAGGCTTAACACCACCACAAGAACTGAGCAGGTGGATGGGAAAAAGCAGTTGTACAGATTACAGCGATATGTATTAAATGAGAAGTGCAGATACAACTGAAAATAAACACTTCTCTTTTCCCAATATCACAGCAGGCAGTAGGTCAGCCTCTCTGCAACTTAGAACAGCTTCCGCAAACAGGTATATTTGATTTAAAACTCTGGCTATTAAAGGCAGAGAACAGAAACCAGCCCAATTATCCAATCAACAAAAACAGTTTTGCAGGAATGCCCCTAGCCAGATTAACCAGTTCAATTCTTTCTCTGCCACTTATCTTTTCCCAATATCACAGCAGGCAGTAGGTCAGTGTCTCTGCAGCTTAGAACAGCTTTATACGTTTTGTTTCTTTGCTTACTGGAAAAATGTTTAAAACTGCAAAATTAGAACGTACTCTAACATGTTACAAGGAACATAACTAAATGCAATCAGGATGGTGCATCATGGAACACGTGCATGGTCCTAAAAATGTGTGCAAGGGGCCTGTGACTTGAAAAAAAAAGCTGAGTGGTAAACTTAATCTGCAACTAGCCAGATGCATTTTTTTTGAATGTGTGTTTCAAAGCAGTTTCAATGAATGTGAACTTCAAGGGCAGAGAAGTTTACTGTTCATGCTAAGTCTGTTTTCATTCTGAGAGTTATTTTGTTTAGCAAATGGCTATCAGTGTTTGTGCTATAAAATTTGAAATAGAAGTTTTAAATTAAATCCAAATATCTGTAATCGTTGTAGAAATAAAAAAGAAAATGTTATGTACACTGACAGGTTTGAACAATGTTTATAGTAACTGGGGAGAAATAGCCAAGTAATGGGACATTGGAGAGGCTGCTGCCAATGGGGGCTATGTGTGTGGCGGGGCCTGATCCATTACACTGCGTAGGGCCCCATTTGACCATTATCCGTCTCTATCCCACATGATTGTGCACCACTTTGGTGATTTAATTCTATTCTTAGTCTTCCCATATGCTATACAATTGTCCTCCTCTTTTTAGGTTTGCAGTGTGTATTCAAATCTGCAAACTGACTGCAAGGATCAGTAATTGCCCTCATTGCTTGCCAGACTGAATTTATTTCCTTAGTAATGATTTTTTTGTTTATGCTATCATTTACTCAAAATGTTGGCAAAAAGCTCTAAAATGTACCTCAAAGCATTTAGAACCCCGTGGCTTCTGGGGACCTAACAGCCACCCAGACTCCAAGCTTGAGATATTCCCTCCACAGTTGTTGTAGTGCAATCTTTTGCCAGTTTGCCAGTTAAAGGAATAAAACAAAAAGCTGATGAGTAAAGAAAGGGAAAAAAGTAATTCAGATGGTGTAGAATTGCCAGGATTGGGTAGGAGATGGGTGGTCAAGAAAGACAAGAATTATCACCCATGGGTAAACATGATATCTGTGGCATTTGCTTGCTTTCTGTAGTTCAGTGTTAAGAATGATATGTACATTTCCAGAAATGGAAAACATAGAAGAAAGTGACAAGTGAGTTTATTAAAGAAGTCAGACTACCGGCATCCATGTTTGGTGGGCAGTAGCTCTCCCATCCATACTGGTTTTGGATCTGCCACTGGCTACTGGATGGCCAGTGTCCAGTTGCCCAGCTGGGGTTACCTGGGATAGCTCTGTTGAGCAAACGCTGGAAGTAAAATCAATAATCTTGCCCAAGATAATTAAGAATTGCTACACTCAATGTAAGTTCACTGACAGAGCAGAGCTTGGAAGTGGATGACATGATGGTAAGGAGAAGGCTGAAAGATGTAAGGCCAGTGCAGCAAAGTCACTTGGCTTGGGATCCAGAGTCTACTACTCAGGAGGAGAACAGACTAGAAATGAGGTGAGAGTTGTAGTTAGGGAGAGTCTTCAGAAGACATTGAGGGATGTTGTCAGAATTAGTGATAGACTCATGGCAGTCAAACTCCATGTAATGATAGTGCACTCTTCATAATCTCATATGTCCCACAGCAGGGTTTTGATAGTGAGGAAAAGAGTACATTCAGACAGCAGCTGCAAAACAAATAGGATAACATGAACTGGTGTTGATAATGGGTAAAGTGAATTCACATATTGGGACAAAGATGTGAGGACTGCCTGGGTCCACATGGATGAGGCAACAGGAATAAAGAAGGAGAAGCCATTATAGACTTCTGTCTGGCAAATGTCTCGTTGGTGTCCAACACATCATCCAGCAACAGAGATGGTCATAAGAACACATACAAGAGCAGCCAACATGCAACTCAGGTAGATTTCCCTAGTAAGGAAAGAGCACTGGGGTAGAATCTATGACTGCAAAGTCATCCCCAGTGAAACAGTCGGCCCACAGTATAAACCACTAGTTGCCACAATCAGCTACAAACAGCAGACAAAGAAGACACTGATGTCAACAGAGACTAGGTTGATGACCTGGAAGTTAACTGGAGAAAGGCACAGGAATTACTCAGGGCTCTAGCACCTCAGGAAGAAGAGGAAATAGGTGGATTTGAAAAAGAATGGCAGCTCCTCAAAACAGCATACGTGAAAACTATAGAACAGATATGCAGCCGAACCAGGTATGGAAGCAAGGTACATAAGAAAAGCTGGTGGTAGAATACAGAAGTCTAGGAAGTCATCAAAAGAAAGAAGGAGTGCAGGAAAAGCAGGAGATAGAGAAGATGGACCAGGTTAGGAAGGAATATTGGTTGGCTAACAAAGAAGCTAAGAGAGGAGTTGCAGTAGCAAAGAACAGGGGATCACAGGCACTCTACCAGCTTCTGGAAAGTGACTCAGTAACTGACACAAATAATCTCTCTCAGGTTCCAAGGCAAAAGTAGAAAGATAAAGAAGACAGGCAGACACTCTTCAAAAGGGATGCCAGCAAAAACCTATCCACCAGCCCACAGGACATCAAAGGTAGATGTAAGGAGTACTTCCAGCAGCTTCTGAATGAAAAACACTCTGTGTAGCATGGTGGGTTAATGCAGTGTTTTATATTTGAGAGGGACCTGGGTATGACACTTGGTAGAGGTGTTTATTTGTCAGGCCCCAGTGGCCTAATGGATAAGGCACAGGCCTCCTAAGCCAGGGATTGTGAGTTCGAGTCCCATCTGGGCTGATTTAATCTTGATACAAGAAAACTTCTCAGAAGCTGTACTGCTTCAGACACAGCCTGTGATGAAAGAAGAGTAGGAGCTTACCTTAGAAGAAGTAAGGACAGCACTGAGGAAAATAAAGTCAGGGAAAGCAGCAGGCTCAGATGAGATCACAGCAGATATGATAAAGATATTGGGTGAGATAGGGGAGAAATGGCTACTGAGGGTATTCATAGCAGTCTGGAGAGAAAAGTGTATCCCAGATGACTGGAAAATAAGTATACTAGTACCAGTGTACAAGAACAAAGGGGACATTTACAACTGTGGGCAATATAGAGGTATATAGATGTATCAAACTCCTGTCATGCTACATGAAAGTCTATAAGAGGGTGATTGATAAATGAATACAAATACTAGTACAAAGTAAGAAGGGAGATGAGAAGTTTGGACTTGTATCAGGATGCAGACAACTCACCCAATGTTTGCAGTAAGGCAGATGGTTGAGAAAAAGCTAGAGATGAGAAAAGAGTCCAATTATGCATTCCCGGACTTGGAGAAAGTATATGGCAATATCCCAAGAAAGCTGACTTGGGCAGTCTTGTAATGGTTCAATGTCTCAGAAATATTGCTAGCACTGATGCAGACTATGTACAAAGACCCAATGGCTCATGTAGTGTTTGCACTCGCAGAGGGGTTCCCAGTGGAAGTGGGCATGCATCAGGGTTCAACTCTGAGCTCACTGCTGTTCATTCTGGTGATGGACTGCATTAGCAAACAGAGAGAATAGGTCAACAAAGTTGCTGTATGCAGACAATGTGGCAGTACATGCAGAGGGCAAGACCTTCAGCAATGGATAGGGGAATAGAATGCAAAACTGCAGACACATGGGATGAAACTAAGTACAGATAAGGCAGTTGTAACTGAAGCAAATGGGAGAAATCAGAAGCTGACAACTGAGAAAAAAGAGAAAGTAGTGGAGCAGGTAAACAGCTTCAAGTGTCTGGGGTGGGTGGTTGAGGAAAAGGGAAGTCTGAATGAGGAGGTCAAAGTTAAAATCAGATGGGCTGCAACCAAATGGCATAGAGTGTCAGCTGTAGTATATAAGAGAAGAATGCTAAAGAAGCTGAAAAGTAAGGTGCACAATACAATGGTGTGACCAGTACTACTATATGGTGCAGAAACCTGTACAGTAAAGGCAGAGCAGCTTAGGAAGCTAGAGGTCATGGAGATAAACTGCTTGAGATGGGTGGTAAGATGCACACTGTGGAGAGATGAAAAAAATGAAGACATCACAGCACAAGCCAAAGTAGCTCCAATTGCAGAAAAGGTCATAGAGAACATATTATGATGGTTCAGGCACATGTGCAGAAAAGCAGAAGACAATATGGTGAAGAAGATTTGGGACAGACAGGAATAAAGCAAGAGAAAACAAGGGAGTCCAGCAGAGAGGTGGAAGGATTGTGTGAGAGAAGACCTGTGGTAGTCAGGCATGAGCATTGAAGAAAGTAGAAGAGGGGCATTGAATTGAGAGAGATATGGTGGCAGTTGACACAACACCCTGACCCCGTGTAAAAAATAGGAAAAAAGGAGGTTGATGATGATGGTGATGATGATTCTGATGCTATTTGTTTTGTGTATGTGCAACAGGTCCATCACAGAGGGATCAAAGGATGTCTTATAGGCCAGGTATAGATCACATGTCAGCAGTCTGTAGGAGACTGAGTACAGGGATATATGACTTTGAGACAGTCCACGTAGGATATGTTGTTTACACCCAATTTTTTTTTTTTTTTTTTGTGACAAACATCTGTAGGTGTTCTACTTGTTGCATATGCCTGGCCAGTTACATACTGAAGGGGGCATTCCACTCAATGATTGGTGTGATAAGGGCCGAGTACAGTGGAACAATGATATCCTAGGATCTAGATGCCATACCCTTGCTTATAAGTTGCTCAACACAGAATGATTTTCTTACCATTGTAGACACATAATGTTCAAACACCAGGTTACCGCCTGCACTCGTTCTCAAATTCCTGACCACTGGTTCTCCTCTTAGGGGTACATTATTAATGTGGTAATTTCTAGGGGTAGCCATTTTCCAAAGGGAGACTATTAATTATTTCTTGCCATTGAGATTTAGATGGTGGCTTTGGCACTAGTTACTGGTCTTTGTCAGGTCTTCTTGCATGGTATATTTGTCTTTGGGGGATTTTATGACTGTGCCTAGTTTGCAATTGTCTGCAGAATTGGTGTCATTCAGAGGCCCTTGATGTTGACCTTTATTGCAGAGAAGTGAATGCCAAAATGGAGAGGCCATAGCTCCAAGCCTTGAGGAACTCCACAACTGACTGGTCTTTTTGTAATGGTAGACTCTCCTATCCTAATGTTCTTAGTCCTATTTTAAGAACTACCACTGAAGTATATTAAAAGCTTGCTTCATTATGTTTTTGAGTTATAGTGTTTTCTTTTTACATTTGGATCTCCTAGAGATATTTATGATCACTACTGACATTGGGGTATTACATGGACCAACTGCTGTGTATTCTGGTTTTGAGTCCTATCTTTATGCCACCTGAAGACGCAGGGAATAAAGCACAAACTGAGGCCTTAATGAGATTTGAACTCATGACACCTAGTTTAATAGGTCAGTGCTCTAACCCTTGAGCTACAAGGCCACATAATGACAGAGAGGCCAAAGGTGAGAATCAAACCCTCTTTCTCACTATTCTTCCTTTATAAATTTGTTTTATTTCTGTTCATTTATGTTACTATTTTATGCAGCATCAGCCACAGGTATGTCTGTAGTATAGCAGTGGTCATTGCACCATTCACTTTCCCTGCTGTTTTCTGCTGGGGTCCCTATCTGCCTCCAGGAAAGCATTTATGTGGGGTGGCATAGATCATCCAGTGCAAGTCATTTGGAAGGTTCAGTTGTGGCCTCCAGTGGGTTGTCACTGGTGGCTGGGAGGTGTTGCTGCATTCTCCAGGGATGTTATCTGTAGGTCCAGTGTGTGCCACTCAGCAAGAGACAAATGAGAAAGTGTTAATGGTGGTGGTGAAAGTGTAGACTCACATCTGTACTGGCCACCTGGGCAATGCTCTTGTGTGACTGGCAGAGCTGCACCACTACCTGATCCTGCCCAGTATGGCAACTGAGGCAAGATCCAGTGGAGAGAGCAGTCACTGAGGGAGAGTGATCCCTGGCCAGGTGGTCTCCTGGGAATCATAAAAAGGAGGTCTCACTACACCCTAACCCCCATTGTGGTATACCCCCATCCACGTGTTTCACTTCCTTCCCTGTTTGCAGTTCATCATCAAATGTCCTTCATCTGTCTTTCCATGTCTCTCTATTGTGTTCTCCCTTTGGGGTCAAAAACCCCTTTACTTTTCTTTGTCTGTTTTCTGTGTTTGTTTATTTGTCTGCCTGCCCCCACTACCTTTCCTGTATCTTCTTTCCTGCCCATATGTTACCCTTAAATCCTTCCCCTTCTTTCCATCTTAAAAAAGAATGAGCACCTGTCCCACAAAATATATATCCTTTTTCTGCATTCCCATCTCACTCCTTCCTTCTGTGTATTCTTCTGTGCATTTCTTTGCTTGTCATTCCCCCTTTATGACTGTCCTATACATGTATTGTCTCCCCATTTATAAGAAATATATTGCTAGAGACTTTTCTAGTAGGCTGTTATTATGGCTCCCAGCAGTTCTCATAGGACATGTCTATGTGTGTGAGGATCCGCATAGGAGAAGGCATGCTGTTACATTCTTGCAACTGGGATTCTCAGGTCATATGACTGTAGTCACAGTATGTTCCTCTGTTAGTCAGTACAGGTTTTGCCAGTGAATTACTTAATTAATTACTCAGTGTCATGCTAATTGCCTCCTATTTCATTGATGATGAATCAAACTTCAACTGCGAGGGTTACCCATAGCTTGGACATCTGAGAAATGTTATGAATCCCTGGGCTAATCTTTCCTACAGCTCTCTAAGTCATATTGTAGAATTTAAGTACACATTGTCATACATCATATTATATCATTATTGCTGTAAGAAAGTATCCCATGCCACTTCCAGTTCAGTTTCCAGTTTAATGCTGTTCAACAAATTGCTGCTATGACCTTGAGAATACATCCAAATACAAGTATACAGAATGTATACAATTACAAATCTATAGTCTTTCCTTTAAAACTTGCTTCTTGTTTTTCTTAACAAAAGGAGAGCAAATGTGAGGTATTTTGTTGTGCAGGAGTCATCAGTGGTTAATAGTAATTTGTCAGGCTCCAAGCATTGCTCAAGATCACATTTTTGTAGTCAGGACTGAAAACTCATTTTAAATATGTTGTCTTACATTATTACATTGTGATCATTATAGAATGATATGTACTAGGTCTGTCATCAAATGTAAATCCTCATATGTGTGATACCTGTCTGGATCTCCGACTTATACCTCAGGAAGATATCTCTCAAAGACTTATTTTTTTATATCTATGAGATAATCCATGCTATTGTTTTTACTTAAGATTTCACTACAGAATCTGGAATCGTGTTGCCATAATATCTTCTTTCTCTTTTTGGTACCAGAAACTCCTCATAAGTTTCCTTATGTCTGGCATGTAACTATAGCTTAATACAATGTCCCTATCCTGATATATTTCCATATATCCAAAACATTTTACATTCTGAATCATTTTAGAATTCTTCAGTACTGGAATTTGTTTCATCCTATTTTATATCAAGTCATTTTCTGGTGTCAAACCTGTCTTCTTACCTCCTTCTTTCCCTTGTGAATTATCTTTATCTTGCTTACTTTTTCTCATCAACCAAGCCTTCTTCTTTTGAAATGACACATTTTCGTCTTGAATAAATTTCTGGAAATGAGGGTAGTAATCTTCAGGAATGCCATAAACATCTAAATAGTAGGTTTCCCAGCTCTAAACATTCCATCTCATAACCAATCTTAAAAGCATAAGTAAGTCTAGAGAGAGACCTTAAGGCATGGTCATAAAATTCTAAATATTAGGTTCATCAGCGCTAAACATTTTCTCTCATAGCAAATCTCAACAAATACCCCCATAGTGCCTTTTTTAGGCAAGGCTCAAAAGACAAACCCACCTCCATAGGTATCACAAGGGATAAGAAACTAAGAGTAATGCTACTCAATGCCAGAAGTCTAAACCTCAAGATGCATGCACTCGAAATTCTCCTTAGCATGGAGAACATCGATATCTGTGCAGTAACAGAAACCTGGTTCAAGGCTCCCGAGAGCACCCCAGCACTACCAGGTTATACCTCATACCATACTTTTCGGCCCCAAAACTTGGACTGTACCACAAAAGGAGGGGGAGTATCAATATTTGTCAATGATACCCACACCTCCAGGTTGGTGGCACAGCACGAAGCATCAGAGACTATCCATGTGCAACTAACAGTGGGTAAAACTGCCTTCCAGTTTATAGCCTGCTACAGACCACCCTCCCAAACCCAGGAACCCCACTCGGCCCTCCAGAGAACACTGGAAAATATGAAGGTCTCTCCAAACACCATTATATTGGGCGACTTCAACTACCCAAACATAGACTGGGAGCATTACTCTAGCTCCAACACCCTAGCCCAAAGGTTCCTAGAATTTATAAACTCAAATGCTATGGAACAACTTGTTACCACTCCCACAAGAGGGGAAAACATACTGGACCTGATCATCACCAACATGGGGACTCTATGCTCCAGACCAGAAGTGTATCCCTCACTGGTAAGATCAGACCAGAAACTAATCTCACTGGATATTCACATCCCGACTCCACCCCCTGCCCTGAAAACCACAGTGAAAAACTTCTCTAAAGCAAATTTCACACTCCTCAAAACCGAGCTGGAATCCTTCAAGGCCTCCGGGCCTGTGGAAAATGCGGCCCAGACCGCAGAATCCTTTATAAACGCATTCTATGAACACCTTCAGGAATGCATGGATCATGCAATCCCAAATAAAACAAAGACCCAATCCTCCAAAGACAGACGTCCTGTCTGGTGGACCCCAGCCATAAACAAACTATACAATAGAAGGAGGAAGCTACTACATGATAGAGCAAAATCCCAAAAAGGGAAGGCATCTCTGATCAGTATTAGCAAAACACTACGGGCACTCATAAAATCTTCTAAGGCCAGCTTCGAGAGAAAAGTTGCACAGGACACTAAGGATAATCACAAGGCTTTCTTTAGTTATGTTAGGAACCTGGGTGGGAATTCCCTGATATGCTCAGAATTAGTCCAAAATGACAAAAAATACACCGAATCCGCAGACATTGCCAACATCCTAGCTGACAGGTTCAACGCAAACTCCCCCCACCTCCCCACCAAAAGGGCAAATATTTATCCCAGCAGAGTGCTGCCCCCCTGACATCTCAGATGCTCAGGTAAGAGCTACCCTCTCCAAAGCAAAAAACACAGCATCAATGGGACCAGACGGTGTCCCAGGCTGCGTCCTACATGAACTACAAGAAGAGCTAAACCCAAACATAAAACTACTGTTCAATCTCAGCCTTACTACAGGATATGTACCCAAAGAGTGGCGTACAGCAACAGTGGTCCCTCTCCACAAAGGTGGTGCCTCAATGGATCCTGGAAACTATTGCCCCATAAGCCTGACTAGCTTGGTCTGCAAAGCTATGGAAAGGATCATCGTGGACCTTATAAATAAAGATATTGGGGACCTATAGACACTGGATCCTACCCAGTTCGGCTTTGTTAAGGGCAGATCCTGCCTCTTAAACCTGGTTGATTTCTTTGAAACAGTCACCAAGGCCATTGACGAGGGGAAGGTGGTCCACACAGCCTACCTGGACCTCGCAAAAGCCTTCGATACAATACCCCACTCGGGCATTATAGATAAGCTCACCAGCTTAAATATAAACCTCTATGTCACTAGATGGGTTGCAAACTGGCTCAAGGACAGAACCCACATGGTTAGAATTGCTGGAGCCATGTCAGACTCCAAACCAGTTACAAGTGGCATCCCACAAGACTCAGTCCTGGGACCTCTCTTTTTCGGTATATATTTCTCGGAGGTACAGGCCAACACAGAAGGACTGTGGCTGACTAAGTTCGCAGATGACTGCAAACTGGGCGCCATAATCAACTCTCCAGCCGACACAAGCATCCTCCAACAGGGCCTCATAGAAACAGACAACTGGTGCCAGAGCCATGGCCTCAAGCTAAACGCCAAAAAGTGTATAGTCATCCCCTTTGGCAAAAACAAAGTGCCCACAAATTACCACATAGGTGGTAATCCATTAAGTACAGAAGAAGTAATTAGGGACCTGGGGACCCAAGTTGATAGCAATCTCTCATTTGAAAACCACATGGCCAAAGTGGTTAGAAAAACATTTTATATAGCCCACCTAATCATGAAGGGATTCACATCTAGATCAGGGGAGGTCATTGTGCCTCTTTACTCATCCCTCATCAGGCCCATAATTGAGTACAATGCCCCTTTCGAGATGTACCTTACCAGACACCTGCAGCAACTGGAAAGACCCCAAAAGTACCTCACCAAGAGGATCATAGGGCTCAAACAGATGCCATATGCTGCCCGGTTAAAGAAACTCCAGATCTACTCAATGGCATACCGCCTGGTCAGAGGCGATCTGTGCCTGACGTATAAAGCCATGTCCAACCTGGAATTAATGGACATGCTGCACTTCAGAAAATCCAAATCCCATCAAGCTACGCGCTCGAGAGACTTGAACCTCAGCACTGAAATAAATAGGACATGCTGGAGGGACAGATTCATAGCCCAGAGGCTCCCTTCACTCTGGAATAAAATCCCAGTCCAGGTTAGGCAGAGTCCCTCATTGACTCTCTTCAAGGGGAATCTTGATGAGTGGATGGGAGATCGTAGGTTTACCCCAGGTATCACTTCTGTGTCACTGTTATACAGAGGCACAGTATACTAACCTCGAAAAAGGGCATAGCAAAATTAATTTAAAATGGGTGGTGAAAGCCAAACACACTCTGGCTATGCTTATAAATGCCCTAGGGCAGATAGCCTAGTATGAACCTATGAACCTATAAACCTATAAGTAAGTGTGGTAAGGGCTTTAACCTTCAGTTATCTTATCAGTGCAATAACTGTGGACCCTCCTAGAACTGTATCCATTCTGTTCATGGCATGTTTTTTGTCTACCCCATCTACAATTATTAAAAAAATAATATGTGGAAGCATATAAAATGTGAAACCTCTTACACTGTTTCAGCATTTAATACTGACATACATTGACAATCGTTACAATCTTTTTTTTTGTCTTACTCATGGTTATACATTTTGCCTTGCTTTAATCTGCACGTTGGTTTACAGTTATTTATAGTATCAAGCCACAATTTCACTGTTAAGAATGATACTTTAAGAACCAGTTTGTCATTTGTATATCCTATAATGGCTGCCATTTCCCAATACAAAGTTTATCCCTATTTACATTTCTCATTCTGTCTTCTAGACTACCCAATGTATGGTGCTATCATCCTGCAGTAGGTTCTCCTACATTCTTTACCCTGGCTTTCGTAACAACCTGTACCACCTTAAATGAGAATGCTGTTCCACTTTCAACCACCCATGCTGCCAAACAACTGCATAAATCCTAACCATTTCATTAAAGTAATACTTCCTTAGGTCAGGAATAGTTTTGTTTATTTGTATTCAGTGCCATTTCCTACCTCTTAACCCTTGTTTACAAGGCCCATTCCATCAAAACATCATTTTGTAGTCTTATGAAGCCAAATAAACTAAAATGGCATCCTTTTGATCTTCAGTGAATGTCGCAGATCCTCCAGACAATGTATATCTTCCTTCCTTGGCTATTGATCAGTTGATAAGCAAGCATTTTGCAGAACCTGTTTAGATCAGGGCTAGCTTTCTACATAGAGCTTTACTGACATTAACAGATCAATTAATCTGAAATCTAATAACCTTGAAATTTGCTGTATTACAGAGGGTGGAGTCTTCCCCTATATGATGATGAGGGGAGCTTTTTTTTTTTACTCACAAAATAGTACTGATAAATTACAGTTCTTTAAGATAGCCCTGAACCAGATGCAGTTTTCCCAATTTCCATTATTACTCTTATTGCCTTCTTCTGCCCCTTTTTTAACAGCTCTGTTTCTTTATTCCTATTTTGGACCCAGAAATCCATAACGGTATCTGCACAAGTGTGCTGTCAAGTGTTAACATAACCCATATGTCACCAGAATACAGTCCCATGAGAACTGAGGCCAGCATTTTATCATGTTTTATTTTGTACCTGGTTATTCATTAATGCCGTGGTTACTACCCCAGGCCTTTTTTTTTGGGTTAGTTGTTCTTGGAGGAATACTTCAGTCAGATCCTTGAAAATTAAAACAAAGCTGCCATCAACATAAACCTATTTTATTTATTATTTCAATATTCTATACATGGTATAGTATTTTATATTATTAAACACACACACACCACAGTATGAGGCAAAACATGCTAGGGATTTTAATTTTAACTACTAAATTAAATGACATATTTCACTATTAAAAGAGTTGGGGAAGAGGTTTATGAAGCATTGTACTCAACAGGACCTCTGAGAATATAGCTTACTATATTACAAAATATGCTGCCTTCCAAGTGGCTTAACCAGAATATTATTTGGTAGCTTTTGTTCTTTCCCTAATGACTATATCACCATTTCAATTTTACCTTAAAATACTTTACACTGTTAGTGGGAATCTTCTTGATAAATATACAGTATATTTTCATTATGCAGAAAAAAGTTAAAAATAGAATTCTGTTAACAGTTCTGAAATGAGCTAGAAACACTTCATACCATAATTTTTGTTAATATATTTACATTTAATCATGACTCCTTTTTCTGCATACTGAAGGCAGCGACTTAAAACTTTTTGACCACTTGGGAGGATGGCCTAATGGTTAAGGTATTTCCCTTACAAACACAAGCTGCAGGGTTTGAGTCTCACAAAGGATAACTGGCTAGGCTTAAATTGGCTTGCAAGGGCAGTTAGCCTAGTGCTAATCTATGAACCTATGAACTCTCATTTCTGACTGTGAATAGCTTCGAACTAGTCAAAGCAAAGGACATTACTGAATAAAAAACACTTTTCCATGTGATCAGCTGTTTGTAATTCAATCATGCAAGACTACACCTCAGCAGTATATGACTGTAGTGAAGTAATCTATCTTCATTTTCTTCCTGAATTTTTTCATTTCTATTGTTGAACAATTTTTCATCATCATTAAACATTTTCTTTTTTAATAATATTAGTTCTATTTTGAGTTGATTATCCATACCAGAGTTGAAATATACATTATATATTCAGAAATCAGAAATGGGTTTTCTTTTAGCACTGTTCCAGTATTTTAATGTTTGTTTTACTCTTTGACATTTGGTTTTGATGTTCCTGGCACTAACTTGAATTCAGTATATATTTATATAAGTAAAAAAAGTGAAATATCTTTTTCATTCTATCCACTTTTATTGGTGGTCTGGCAAAGAAAGTCTCAGTCAGCTACGTTCTCCTATATGTTGTACACACTACGAAAAGTTCTGAAAAAAGCTGTAATCACCTATTTTGATAGTAATCTTTAAAAGCAGGTTAATACTGCATATATTTCATCTCATAGGGTGATTTTTACTGACCATATAAGAAATTCATACTAATAGTTACAAGTATGATACAGCTGTTAAGTGGGCAAAGCTTTCCTATACATCTTGTGTGTAATTTTAGGAGCAGAAATACATGGTTTGGACCTTAAGAGATACATTTAGATATGAACTCAAAACAAAACCATATGAAGATTTTGAATATATAGCTGCAGCCATCAGTATTTGTGCCAGCGGCAGATCATGGCCAAATTGAGCCCTAGGCATGGAAATGTCTATCTCTTCCATTTACCATAAACACTGTTCAAAACTGTGAGCATATATGCTATTTTTTCTTTACTTTTGAAATTAAGACAGTGATGTGAATTTCACTTATTTATCCTTTGTAGAACAGGTGAATCCCACCAGGCTAATAGCCTCTTTTCAGGGGAGACACTTGGTAGTTTTTATACTGCTAGGGGAAATTTGGACAGAGCATCGGGGAACTTCCTCCTACTCTTTTTGATAACTCATGTGCATGTAAAAGATCGCACAGCGTCTTCCATCAATTCATGCAGATGGGACTTTGCTTAAGTTTGCTTAGCAGAGTCATCTGACTGTTAAAGATGGGTGCAGAATATGTAAGAGTAGGAAAGATGACAGGCAATGTATTTTCTTTTAGTGTCTGAGAGGAAGGGTTTGGTTTTATAGAGAGAATGTAGTTTTTGGTGTAATTTTTTCACATTTTGGATGTGTGTGTCAATTTTAGGTTCTCATTTACACAACAATTTAGTATGTAGGATAAGTTCAATTTTTGTTCTGTTGGATGAGGTAACTGAGAAGGAGGCTTTGCTGACTGTAAGCTGTTTGGGAATACATAGGATTTGTCTGAGTTTATTTGGGTTTAGGAATACCTGGGCAGCTGTCAGCCAGGTTTCTTTAGAAAAGACTTGTGGGTAAGTTCTTGTAGTTTGCTGATGTTTTTGTGATACAGACAACTGTGGAGTCATCTGCATATTGTACTAGGGATGCAATTTTACAGGCTTTATGTAGGTTATTGATGATTTTGGATTATGTAGAGGTCTGGTATTAGATGTGTAAAATATCTCAGGCTGTATATACAAAACAACGTTCTTGATGACTGATGCGGTCTCAAGTCATGACACACATTCCCTTTATTTGCGGTGCTAGGCATTTCACATTTATAACGCCAGACACTCACATATTCCATTTTGTAATTTTTATTATTTCTATGCATTTTGTTTTCAATAAGTATTACTGAACCTGCAGTTATGGATTTGTCATCTGGTATAATAACACTATTCTTATCAATGTAGTATTTTATGAACCAATATCATATTGGAGGGAATATAAGGTTACTTCAGATGAGGAAGTGAGTTTTTTTTCTTGATCAGTTATGTTTTTTGATCCTTGTTTTCTGCACAACTTACTCGTGTGCTATCCTTAACCCTTAATCTGTTACCCTTACTCCAACACTGCATATCATGTTATACTAATACACAAGAAAAGGATACAGAACACACACAGCACCAAACAAAAGACAGTATATCTATCATTTTACCTATACCATATTATTTATCTTAACTCATGAACACTCACACATACACACCAACCACTTTATTTTTTTCATGTTCATTTTCCTGCACATTCTTACTTACAAACACTATAAAAATGAACATTTAGTCATTTGAGCATTCAGTCAAATATGCTTTGGATATTTTGTGCTTTCAGTGTTTTTTTACACCTCAAGAACTTTTGAGTCAAGTCAAACGTGGTTTTGATATTTTGAGCTGCAATCCTATATATATATATATATATATATATATATATATATATATATATATATATATATATATATATATATACATGGATCTACTTTACAATACCGAACAAACAAAATCGCAAATTTCAAAATGTTGAGGCAATAGCACCGACAGTTTTAAAAGCACAACATTCAAAACATCAAAATTTCGGACATTGAATATATTATATTAAATGTAGCATCTACAACCCTAGCCATTTCCAAAACCTTACACAGTCAATACACGATTCTACACTCCAAAGCTGCTAGAAAAAAAAAAGCACAAATTCATATAATCAAACACTTCACAAAACAATCTATAAAAAGGTAAAACATCTCTAAATAATACAGAACTGCAACAACCGTCTTCTGCTACAAAAAACACTTCAACTTTTTCCATCATTTGTGCAGGGGTGCAAGCTGCCTGCACCCCCCCCCCAACATCCCCAGTAAATTAAATATGCCAACTTTGAGATTGCACTACCTTACAAAAAAGGCAAACTAATGAAAAAGAAAACAAGTTTACCTTCTAAACACAGACAATTATTCCACAATTATACGATTGTACCTGCAATGCATAACTATACCACCGCCATGTTTTTTTTTTTTTGTTTTGTTTTTATGTAACAACTTACAAGTTCTTAAAGAAATACTAACCTTTTAAAATGTTCCACTGCTCACGTCACTACTATTTGAAAAATGAACATGTGATAATATGAAGTTTCAAGACTGTGATATTTAAGTAACAATTTTACATTGATATAGTTCAATAGGTCAACAATTAACATTTTTTGTTTGTATAAAATTGTGCAAATGCATAGCAGACACATTGGAGAGAGAGGTGTAATGAGGTACTAAGTTTGGTCCTTTTGAGGGTACATAAAGGGAAGGAAGACTAGGTAGGGTCATGGCAAGGGCAGGTTCTGGTTTATATTGCAAAATGGTAGATGTACACCAATTTATTATCCTCACCCATGGTCAAATTTTCTAGAAGTGAGAAAATTATGCTCCAAACATGGAAATGGCCTAGCTTTGCATAAAAGTACCTACAATGGATATAAAAAATTTACACACCTATTAAAATGCCAGGTTTTGTGATATAAAAAAATGAGACCACAATAAATTATTTCAAACCTTTTCCCACTTTTAATGTGACCTATAGCCTGCACAATTCCATTGAAAAACAAACAAATCTGTTAAGGGGAAAAAATATAAAAAATAAAAAACATACAATATGCTGGTGTACACATCCTTAAACAAATACTTTGATGTGTGCGCACACCCTTAAAGTAAGACTTTGTTGAATCACTTTCTGATTTAATTACAACATTCAGTCTTCTTGGGTACACCCCTGCCATCAATTAAAAAGACTCTGATTAACCCTAAATAAAGTTCAGCTGCACTAGTAGGATTTTCCTGACATTTATTTAGTTGCCTGCTACATCAAAAGCCATGGTTCGCAGAGAGGTTACAAAGCATCAAAGGGATCTCATTGTTGAAAGGTATCAGTCAGGAGAAGGGTACAAAAAAAATGTCCACAGAATTGGATATACCATGGAGCACAGTGAAGACAGTCATCAAAAAGTGGAGAAATATGGGGACAACAGCGACATTGCAAAGAACTAGATGTCCCTCCAAAATTGATGAAAATACAAGACAAAAACTGGTCAGGGAGGCTGTCAAGATACCTACAGCAACACTGAAGGAGCTGCAGGTATTTTTGGCAAGTACTGGTTGTGTACTACATGTGGCAACAATCTCCTGTATTCTCCATATGTCTGGACTATGGGGTAGGGTTGCAAGAGGGAAGCCTTTTCTTACACAGAAAAACATCCAAGCCCAGCTAAAATTTGCAAAACAATGCATCGTCTCCCAAAAGCATGTGGCAAAATGTGGTATGGTCTGATGAGACCAAGGTTGAACTTTTTGGCCACAATTCCAAAAGGTACATTTGGCACAAAAACAACACTTTTCATCACCAAAAGAACACCAGCCATGCAATGAAGCATGGTGGTAGTAGTATCATGCTTTGGATTTGCTTTTCTTCTGCTGGAACTGGGGCTTTAGTCAAGGTGGAGGGAATTATAAACAATTCCATATACCAGTCACTTTTGGCCCAAAACCTTCAGGCATCTGCTAGAAAGCTGAACATGAAGATAAATTTCACCATTCAACACAAAAATGACCCCAAGCATACAACAAATCAACAAAAAATGGCTTCACCAGAAGAAAATTAAAGTTTTGGAATGGCCCAGCCAGACCCCAGACCTAAATCCAATAGAAAATCTGTGGGGTGACCTGAAGAGGGCTATGCACAAGAGAAGTCCTCACAGTCTGACAGATTTGGAGCACTTTTGCAAGGAAGAGTGGGCAAATATTGTCAAGTCAAGATGTGTCATGCTGATGTACTCCTACCCAAGAAGAATTAAATCAAAAGGTGCTTCAACAAAGTATTAGTTTAAGGGTGTGAATACACAACAAAGTATTAGTTTAAGAGTGTGCACACTTATGCAACCAGTGTATTGTACATTTTTTTATTTTTTATAATTTTTTCCCCTAACAGATTTGCTTTTCAATTGAATTGTACAGGTTATACGTCACATTAAAGGTGGGAAAAGTTTTTAAATGATTTATTATGGTCTCATTTTTTATATCACAAAAACCTGGCATTTTAACAGGGGTGTGTAAACTTTTTATATCCACTTTATATATATATATATATATATATATATATATATGTTCATAGGTTCATAGATTAGTACTAGGTTAACTGCCCTTGCGAGCCATTTTAAGCCTAGCCAATTATACCCTGTGAGATTCAAACCCTGTACCTTGTGTTTGTAAGGCAAACACCTTAACCATTAGACCACCCTCCCTATATATATGTGTGTGTGTGTGTGTGTGTGTGTGTGTGTGTGTGTGTATGTGTGTACAGTGTCATCAGCTTGACTACTGTTGGCTGGATTATCCGAATTGTACTTAATACATTTAAGAATGGTTAAAATTCGAAATTAATAGAACACAGGTATACTGGCTTAAAAGGAAGTATTACAAAACATGATGTTTGTTTGTCTTTTCAGCTTTTCCTAGTTAGGGGTCGCCAAAGTGGAACTCCGGTCCGCTAATGATTGGCAGTTGATTTTTATGGTGCCGAGTTGCCAGCCCAACCTTCGGCGAAGGCACGCCCATTCACGCATGTCATTCGGAGGCCACACGACCACGGGATTACAAAACATGATGTGCACTATTTAAATAAATATTTCACCCTAAAGATTCCATGACTCTGAGTTTCAACATTACACGACTTATTCAAACACTCTTGAATAGGAATGCTGTTGAGGTTTTCTAATATCATAAGGGAAAGCTACTACCAATGCAGTTTTATTAACATTTGGCCAAGACTGAATGCAATCGAGAATTAGTCCAATAGATACTAAACTGTTATTAAACTTTCTTTTTAATTGCAGGAGGATATGTTTCTTCCAAGTGATTTGCAGTTAACATTTATATAGGAGAGTAAATGCATCAAGTCCAGTTTAGATTAATACAGTAGATGTATTTTTATTTTCTCTGCTGGCAATATGCATTTAATTTCTTGTGCATCCAGTTTGGATCAGGAGTAGAAAGAGCTAAGCATGTGTACACTGCTAGCTGAATGGTACCAACAAAAGTTTACAAAATGTCATTACTTATCATCTTGTTGTTTGTACCAAGCGAAACTGAGGTGGACTACAAGCCACAACTCTTAGCTGAGATACCATACAACTAGAAGCTTCTGGGCTTCCAAAAAACATGTGTTGCCTGTTTTTTTGCTTATTTATACTATTTATTGTACTTTTTATTGCCTGCCACCTAATACTGTATTTATATACTGTGTACTAAACTACACTGCTATACTTCAATTGTCTGCCTTACTGTGTTGAAGTTTAATTTTATTGGTGTTTTCACTGTTTACTAAGCTTTTTTGCTATTTTTACTGTTTGTTAAGTATTTGCTGGTGTTTTTCACTGTTGCAAAGCAATCTGTTCTGCTTGTTCTGATTTTCCTGCCAAGCAGTGTTATAATAATTGATTTGTTGGCTGTTTAAAACATTCTTTAGAGTCTCCTTGCTGATTTTTTGCTGTTTCAAACATTTTTTAGTGTCTCACTGCTATTTTTCTGCTGTGTTAAACATTTTCTAGTGGTTCCCAGTGAAACTAGGATAGCTAGTAGCTAGAGTATAGTCCAGATACTACAGGTTTGCTGCATCTGGGTCTGTTTGTAGTGGCTGTTTGTTCTGAATATGTTTTCCAAGCCATCTTGGATTGGATGGGTCATTTCTGTACTCTAGTGAGAGGATTGTGCTGATTGGAACCTGTCTGATAAAGGGTGGTTTGTCTAGGGCTTGGAATAAGCATCCTCACTGTTCCTTTTTAAATCTTTTCAAAGTTTATTTTTTCAAGTTTTTAGCCTATTTTATTTAAGCCCTCAATTTGAGCAGGTTTATGCTTGTTTGTACCAAGTTGAACTGAGGTGCGCTACCAGCCACTACTCTGACCTGAGATATCAGATGACTAGAGGCTTCTGAGCTTTCAAAAACTATAAGTTACCTGTTTTTTTTTTTTTTTTTTTTTGCTTATTTATACTATTTACTGCACTTTTTTATGGCCTGCCACCTACTTTAATACTGTAGTTATATACTGTGTACTAATCTGCACTGTTGTACTGCAATTGCCTGCCTTATTGTGCCTGTTAAATCAAATGTTATTGCTGTTTTCAATGTTTACTATGCTCTTTTTGCTATTTTCACTGTTTGTTAAGTATTTGCTGGCGTTTTTCACTGTTGCATAGCAATTTGCTCTGCTTGTTCTGTTCCCCCCTCCCCAAGCAGTGTTATAATAACTGATTTGTCAGCTGTTTAAAATATTCTTTAGAGTCTTCTTGCTGACTTTCTGCTGTTTAAAACATTTTTTAGTGTCTCACTTATTTTCTGCTGTGTTAAACATTTTTTTAGTGGTTCCTACTGAAACTAGGGTAGCTAGTAGCTGTAGCATAGCCCAGATTCAGGCTTGCTGCATCTGGGTCTGTTTGTAGTGGCTGTTTGTTCTGAGCACATTTTCCTGGCTGTTTTGGATTAGAAGAGGCCTTTCTGAACTCTAGTGAGAGGATAAGCCCTGAATTTGGGCAGGTTTCTGCTTGTTGGAACATCCAGCAGCATGATGTACTGCTGCACAATTGTGCTCCATAGCCGGGCAGATTAAATTCAACAGTTTTTCCCTTAGTTACAACTGTAGCACATTGGTGTAGTTCTCATCCTTAGTACTTTCCCAGTCAAAGAAATGCTGCTAGTGAGCTGAAACCTATTAAATTACGAAAAAAAAAAAAACAGGCAGAAATAGCCATCCACTGAGCTTCTCCTTGATCGATCCTGACCCCCCCCCCTATGACAATAGTCTTCAACCTAGCATTATGGACAGTTGAACCACCCTTATTTCTCCTGCCAACGTTGTTGACTCGGGTCTCTTGAGGCAGTGTAGCAACTGCCTCATGTACACCAACAATTCTCTACTAATAATTCACTCTAGCACAGGGTGTGAGAGATGTAGCTACAACATGAATCTTGAATCCATGCTCTCTTGCACTCAAAACAGTAACACAGAAGAGGTTGCCAACCCATCCACCACTACACATACACATAGTAGCACTGCTCATATTGATCTATTCACAGCCATCAACCATGCTTCTCTTATACAGTATGCAGATGACTCCACCCTCATCTGCTCAGCCCCAGCTATACCCGAACTTCACAAGATCACACAGGAAGCCTTTTCATCTGTAGAAAACTGGTTATCTAATGCCCAGTTATTACTCAACCTGAGCAAGACTAAACTCCTTATCTTCCAACCCATTAAATCTAACCCAATTATTCCCCACTTTAATATTCTAACCAAAGGCAATACTGTCATCTCACCAGCAGAACACATCAAACTACTTGGTGTTGAGATTGATAAAAATCTCAGATTTAACAGTCACATTTCTCTTATCATAAAAAAGGTTCACAAAAAACTCTCCTATACTTACCTACCTTAGACATACAGACCTAAACAAGCTCAAGGCTTGCTACAATAAAATTGCTAAGTTTGCCACTGGTGCATCTTATCACAGCCATCACTGTATCTTACTTAGAGAACTCGACTGGCTTGAGCTCCCTCAACTTCTTCACCTGAATCAACTCTCTCTCACCCACAAGTTAGTAAATCATCTTCTTAATTTCCAGTCTCTTCAAAACCTTCTCCAGCCCTACTGCTCCACCAGACCTCTATGCTCCAGCAGCAAAAATCTACTTCTAGTGACCAAACCGAAGAACTCAGCAGGAGAAGCAATATTCTCCTGTGTTATACCCAGATTATGGAACAATCTCCCCCTTCTATAGCCACACCACCTTCTTGCAATCACTTCAAGACTGGACTAAAAACTCACTTAAAAAGTCTCTGGCTATGCCCATGCACCATTCCCGACTAGTAACTCTCCTTTTACCTCCCCTTCCCTAGTCACCGTGTCTCACACCATCTGATCATTGCATTCCTTCCTCTGCAGGCTCTGGCTCACCCTTTACCCTCCCCTTCCCTCCTCACTCAGTCTCTCAGACCTGTTATAACATGCTTAACTACCTCACTTCATCTCAACTCCTAATACATATCCAACTGACTTACACCTAGCTTCCTCTCACTACCACATATACTACTCACTCAGTCTCCTCTCTTACTCCTCTATCTTCCCCTTCCATCCCATTAGCCCTTCTAGATTGTTCCACCTTCATGTGGAGCTTCTGCTTTACATCTGCTTGAGTTTAGTGCAATATTTGTATATAAGATTTAGGTATACGAGTTTAGAACAGTATTTGTTTGAGCTTAGTACTATCTGTAAATACATCCTACCTTTATTCCTAGCCTTTAGCTAGATATTGGTATATCTGTTCATTACTATGTTTCATATTGTATGTATAGCTAATGTTTGCTGCAGTATGTATTGTTTGCCATTGGATGTATATTCAATTGTTTTCATGTGCTCTGATGCTCATTTATTGTTCTATGGAGCTTTTCTCCCCGGACTTTCACTGAAAAAGGACCTGTGTCCAGTTGGAATTTCCTGGTAAACAAATTAAGTAAATAAATAAATAAATCATACACATAGTACGCATCCAACACTAAAATCAACATGTGTGGAGGTTCTCTCAAAAAACCTACCAAGACACCGAAGACCTCCAAAACTCAAGACTATTACAACTAACACAGTTCCCACAGCACCCATGACACATAGCAAAACCAATGTCTCACCCATAAGGCATAACACTCAAATACCAAATTTTCTAGTCATTGGAGACTCAGTAGTGAGACACATGGATGTCCCACTCACCAGACTGGGCAAGGAGAAAGTCATAGTCGGCTGCCTGTTTGGTGCCAGGATTTATCAGGTCACGTATTCACTCAGGTCTTTCAGCAACATGTACCATTATGACTCTGTCATAGTTCATGTTGGAGTGAACAACCTGAAATGCACCTCACTGGACTATGAAGAGAGAGATGTGATTGAGCTCTCTGAGTATGTGTCCCAGGCAGGTATGTCCCTAACCTTGAGCAGCATACTACCCGCACCTAGAATGATGCCACAGTATAAACAAAAAAATGATTGATTTCAATAATTTGCTTAGTTTTCGGTGTTGTTCAAAGGGGATCCAGTTCCTATCAGCCTGGGAAGCCATGGTAGACAAACATTGCTGCTTTTCCAGAGATGGTTTGCACCTGGCACCTCTAGGCTTTTGGCTCCTGGCAAAAGCTCTTGCTGCCCCCAGTGCCTTTTTTAGGCAAAGTCTCAAAAACAAACTTACCGACATGAAATTTGCCAAGAATAACAAAATAAGAGTCATGCTGCTAAACGCTAGGAGCTTAAATCAAAAGCTGCACACCCTGGAAGCACTTCTATCACTGGAAGATATAGATGTCTGTGCAGTCACAGAAACCCAGTTCAAGGCCTCAGAGAGTACCCCGGCCTTGCAAGGCTAGAATTCCTTCCATACCTTCAGACCACAAAATGATCATGTGAAAACCGCAGGAGGCGGTGTTTCTATCTGAATTAGAGATAAATTCACCTCCCATCCGGTTAGACTGGACAACTCCATGGAGTTACTCAGGTTATGGGGTAAAACCCCCATTCAAGTCATAGGCAGTTGTAGATCCCCCCATGGGTCAGGATGCACATGAAGCCTACCTCACTAAACTGGAGGCAACCCAAATATTACTGAGCATTCTGGTTATGGGGGATTTCAGTTATCCTACCATCAACTGTAAAACCCACGCTATCCCTAACCCACTAGCGCAAAAGTTCTTTGACTTTGTTAACTCAGATGCCCTGGAACAAATTGTTCATACCCTGACAAGAGGATGAAACATACTAGATCTGATCCTCACTAACATGTCAAACGGATGCACTACCGTAACTGTTGGACCTTCATTAGTTAAATCTGACCACAAATCAGTCACCTTTGAGCTGACACTAACACCAGAACTCACAAAGGGTGAAATCAGACTAAGAAACTTCATCAAGGCAAACTACCCCCTTCTAGGTAAAGGTATAAATGCATTCTTCTAAGCCCCACCCCCACCTGAAAGTGATAACTACATCAAAGCTTAAACTAAAGCCCTGTACAATCACTTGAATAAGTGTATAGACTTTGCTGTAGCAGAAAGAATTAAACCCATAGCCCCAAGTTAAAACAAGCTGCCACAGTGGACATCCAACATCAAAAAACTTTACAATAAATGCAAAAAGTTGCAGTCCATGAAAACAAAGGAGAGACCACAACAATGGAAAAGCACCCTCCTCAGCCTCAACAGGCAAATAAGACAACTTGTCAAATCCTGTAAGGGCTTCTTTGAGAAAAACTTAGCTAGCACAGCCAAGGATAACTATAATTCCTTTTACAGCTGTGTACATAGCCTAAAAGGTAGGACCCAAGCATGTGCAAAACTAGTTACCAATGGTATCTCACACACTGACCCCACAGAGATAGCAAACCTGCTAGCGGATAGGTTTGGAGAACATTTCACCCCCCCCATCCCCTCCAAATCTGTCACAAACCTTGCCCCAAACTCCCCCCCCCACTCTACATATCTGAAGAACAGGTTATCAAAGCCTTGTCCAAGGCAAAAAGCACAGCCTCTATGGAACCAGATGGCATCTCAGGCTGTCTTCTAAACAGGCGAAAACATGAACAAGCATCACCATTAAGTACCTTTTCAGTCATAATCTAACCATAGGCTTTGTTCCTGTGGAACAGAAAACAGCAATGGTTATTCCCATCCACAAAGGTGGCCTAGCATCAGACCCGGGGAATTACAGACCCATAAGCCTGACCAGCCTCATCTGTAAGGTCATGGAACATAACATTATGGACCTCATAAATAAAGACATAGGCATCCTCCAAACCCTGAATCCTACCCAATTTGGCTTTGTCAAGGGCAGATCCTGCCTGTAAAATCATGTGGATTTTTTCGAAAATGTGACCAAGGCCATTGATGAGAGCAAATCTGTGCACACAGCATACCTTGACTTGGCAAATGCTTTTGACATAATCCCACACTCAGGCATTACACAGAAACTTAGCAAACTGAATGTAAACCTCTTCATTGTAAGATGGGTTGCTAACTTGCTCAAAAACCAGACACACACTATCAAAGCGGGTGACTCCACATCAACCAGCAGACCTGTTACCAGCAGGGTGCCACAGGGGCCAGTGCTGGGCCCCTAACTATTTGGTATATACTTCTCAGAAGTTCAGTCAAAACTAAGGGGTGATGGCTGACCAAGTCTGCAGATGACTGCAAACTGGGTGCAATTACCGAATTCTCAAATGATGTCAGTATACTCCAGGAGGGTCTTATGCAGACCAACAACTGGAGCCTTAGTCACGGTCTCAAACTGAATGCAAAGAAATGCATTATCATTCCCTTCAGCACAAACAATGTCTCTTCACACTATCAAATCAACAACAATAAGCTAAGTACCCACAAAGTGGTAAGCAACTTGGATTCACAACTTGACCATGACCTTAACTTCAACCCCCATGTGTCTACTGTAGTAAGGAAGGCTTTCTATGTAGCACACTTGATTAGTAAAGTGATCACCTTTGAGAGCAAAAGAGGTTATAACCCCTCTATACTCGGCACTAATCCGGCCCATAATTGAGTATAACACCCCTTTCGTCATGTACCATACAAAGTACCTGCAGCAACTGGAGAGACCTCAGAGGTTTCTAACAAAGAAAATCAAAGGACTCCAGCACATGTCATACACAGACTAACTAAAGTCCTTGCTACTTTACTCTGTAGCATATAGACTTTTAAGGGACAACTTATGCCTGGCTTACAGAACAATCTCAGATGCAAACCTAATGAACTTGCTGCATATCTGTAAATCAAACAGGACTAGGGCCACCCATTCCGGGGACCTAAATATGACCTTCAACTTAAATAGGACTTGCTGCTGCATCTTTGGAATAGGCTCTGTATTCATGTGAAATAGAGCATCTCTATGACACTGTTCAAAAGGAACCTGGATGAGTGGATGGAGCAACGTAACTTCTTACTGGGAATAGCACACATAACCCTCCTGGACATGGGCAGTCATTACTAAATGCAATCTTGAATATTAACTAACATTTGTATGACATTACATTGGAATTAAACAGCTAGACTTGAAATGACCTCCAGGTCAATAGCCTAGTAATCTCATATGATCCTATGATCTTTCTCCAAGTCCCTGTTCCTCTTTCCTACACATGGTGGATCTTTATCATTTTCTGTTTCCTCAGCTTCATCATATTCCTCCTCTTATTCACCAAGTTCTTTGTCTTTATCTTCATCACTGAGTTCTTCAGGGTCTTCATCCTCCTAATCTTCTTTTTCATCTACATTCCAGTTTTCATCATAACCATTTTTCCACAAATCCATCCCCATTAGCGTTTGGACCAGAATCACAAACCTGTTGATTATCTGCATCAAATCCATCAAGGTATGTGAGGTTTAGAAACATTTCAAACAAACTATCTCTGTACTCATTAAGTATAGTTTCTTCATAGGTAAAAGTGGTCCAAGCTCTGCAAATTCTTCAGCTTTTTGGATGCTCTAAAGTACTCATGACTTTGATCTTGTTTCCAATTAAGTTAAAATAAGTATACATGGCCACTAGATATCCAATTATCACTTAGTTCAAGCTTCCTCAAGAAGGAAAGTTTTTGCAGGTTAAAAATAAATGCTAAATTAATATTTATTACACCGAAGTTCTCAAACTTTGAAGTAAGGCTCACAATCTTCCCAATACAGCAATTATGTAGTACAAACTCCCTCACCTCACCAACAGGCATATGTGTGAAGTGATGTGGGAGTTTGCAGGGTTTTCATGTTACAAAAATTAGTGAAAAACAATGTAGTACCACTGCCACACAAAGAGAGCAGCCAACATAGGAGAGTTTGGGAATACAGTGTTTAATAGATCCATAACACTCTTATTTGGTGGTTGCTGGTGTTACTAATACTCTACCAGAAGACTAGAACTTATCAGTAATGATGGGTTCTTAATAAAAGCTTTTTAAGCACCTTTCTGATGTCAGAAAGGTGCTTAACAAGACATTCCTTTCCCCAGTTTCAAAGCATAATCATGTCTCTCCAACTACTACAGATCAACTTAGCATAGGCTATTACATACAAATGTATGGTGTGATGCATTCAACTTCTTATCATGGTATACATCTAATAGATGTTTGAGGTCTTCAATACAACCCTTTACAAAAGTAGATAAAACTGTTACTAGTGCGGGAAACAGTTGCCAGATAGTACTTTTCCTCACTGCTGGAATAGTGTTCCACTCAGAATAAGAAGCATTGACTTTACTGGTGAACACATTAAAGCAGCACACTATCACTGTATCAGAATAATACTGTGCATAACAGCAATATTTCCAAATCCAGATTATATATGATATGGTATATGCTACTTCTAAATCTAGCCACCTGCAATAAATAATACCCAGCTGTATACTATCAGTATAGTGTAACTTGTACTGCAGTTTTAGCCTCTGATTGTGTCAAAGGAATTAAAGTGTTGCATTTTCTATGCTCCAGAAGGTATATTGAAACAGACACATGGACTATGAAACACAAATCATTGAAGTGAACTAAAGAGATTAATATTAACCATGACTAAATAATGCATGTGATAAACTAACATTATCACATTTGAAGATGAATGTGGTTGAAATTAATGCTTTGAAATAAGAATCATATGCTCACAACTGTATTATATTGAAATAGTTTGAATCAAAGGAATACATCTGTAATCTTGGTAGCTCTGCAGGGAACACATTCATCTTTGGTATTGGAGAGCAGAATGCTGTGTGCTCTATACCTACATGTGCTAGCTGGAGTAATGTTTCAGTACACTGGGGTGCAGCATAAGTGGAGTGCTGCCCTCCTGGGGATGCCAGCCTTAAGATGAGACATTAAACCAAGGCTCCATCAGCCTGAGCTGGTGATAGCTCAGGTGGATGTAAAAGATCCCATGGTGCTTAATGAAAACTGTAGGGGGTCTTTATTTTTAAGTAAAAATCACAAAAGAAAACAAAGCATTCATATTAGCAAATGTATAAAATAAATATGTACAGCAGGGGTTCTGTATTACAGAATCATGAACAATAAATAGCACACATAAATTAAAAAGCACTCCAGCTTATAAAACTGAAATAATCATAAAAGAAAAAACTGAGCAATAATAAATAATTCACCCCCCTCAGTCTTCTGTCATCACCAAAAGTTTAGACTATGCAACATTTCTGGAAAACAACACATCTTTATTATATAATACTGCTTAGCATTGTGGCAACCATAAGAATCAAAGAGCAGATAAAAGTGCTCTATTTTTTCAACATGTGTATCCCGTGGAATCCCATAGTCTCTAAAGCTTATAATAGCCATTGATATATTTTTATTTCCTCAAATGGGAGTTCCTAATATAACATATCCCCAAAGTTTTGAGTCCCAGTACATTTTAAGAAAACATGCTCATCATCTTCCGGTACATTGCATTCTTGCCTATGAAGCCTCCTTTCTGCCAAAATTTACCTCATGTTTTGTTTAACAGGAAATTTTAGTAAGGACAGCTGTTACAAAAAGCCAAACCATTCTAGTATTCCACCATAGGTGAGTTTCCTTTTTCTAATTCCCTTTCTTTTTGTGTACTTCTCTTAACATATCCATCTTTATATTAAAAAAGGTCTGTAATACATGTATACCACTATTTTCTATCAGCCACCAAGCCATGTAAAATTATTTTACACGGATGCATCCTATTCTGAAATTCCCACATTTCTTCTTCCCTGCTGAAGCTTACGCTCTTTCCTTTTTCATAATTATTCCAAAAAGATTGCTATATTTTAAATAAGGAAATTCACAATACATCTTTGTCCCTGTCTTTACTGCTTTGTAACACAGACTACATATGTAATGATATTAAAAGACTTTCCCAGATGAACAAAATTAATCTCCCATTTCATTACTTCATTACAAACAATATTTCTCCTGATTATATTTAATTGGGATCCCCAGAAATATGAAAAAACAATAGCTTATATTTCTTTTTTTTTCCTTAGACAAAATAAAAATACCAGCTATGTAAGTGTCATATTTATTAAATAAGCATTCCATCTAAAGGTCATACTGAAGATTGTCCAAAAGCTAATTGTGTAATTTATTTTGGAATTCACACTTTTCAATTGTCTCTGAACAATTTCTTGACAACCAAAAGTAAGGCCTGAAGCTTTTATTTCCAGTCAGGTTGATTCCATACCTGGCATTCAAATCTCCATCCGAAATGCCTTACTTTTTCCCCTATTTATTTATAATTCTACTTTCCATAATGTCCTTTCCATCCCTTAAACAAATATAGCAATAGCTGCTTATCCTGAGAAACTAGCACTAAATCATCCACATAAACAAAAAATTGTGAAACTTTCACCCCTTTAACCAACTTCCACTATCCCGCTAAAAAATGTAATATCCACGCACTTAATTACTGCTTTCATCACCAAGAAAAAGAATATCACTTAGTTGGCAGTCCTGCCTAACTTCCCTCCACATTCTGATGTAAGTACCTTTCCAGCCATTTACTAACAATGACACAATGTACCTCTAGATGCATGTTGACTCTACATATCAACCTCCACATCTTGAGACCAAAAGCATACTGTTATATTTCCCAAAATGGCCTGTGCTCTACGCTATCAAAGGCCTTTGCTATATCACATACCAAAAGTACCCCCTCTCTTCTCACTTGTACTTCATATACTACATGTTTAATTAACAATACAAGTTCCTTAATTTTTTTTCCTGGCACACTATACATTCCTGTCATCATATACCTACTAATACCATCCCTTATTCTAACCTTTAGGACTTTTAACAAGATTTTGTAATCTGTGTTACACAGAATGATAGGACTCCATTTTTTCATATTCCAATTCTTATCCTTTTTCCATAAAAAATCTTTATGACAATATGTACTATGCAATCACTATAAACCCCCGAAAATTTCAAAATATCTAAGACACATTTTTTGCACTCCATCCATGGCAATATAAAAAAAACATAATTGAGTCTGTCTTCCCCATTAGCTACACATCTTAACACCATTTTAAGCTTATATAAATTTTCTTATGAATTTTTTTGAAAGCTGAATCTATCATTTCTAAAATTATTTTAACTCTTCATTGTCCTTGCAATTCTAAAAATTATCCATAGTCATAATAGTTTGCCTATCCTTATTTTTATTCCAGTGTCATCAAACAAACTATAGATTGTATTTTCATGCCTTTAAACCCCCTTGTAAAACAGATAATACCTCTTCTTTTCTCAATTTAAAAATGTCTGTCTATACAGCAACATCTGTATCTTGTCTATTTTTTCATAAATGTCTCTTTCTCTCCTTAGACAATCTTTACAATGTGTTTCTACTGAATATTTCAATTAAAAACTCATCTGGTAACATAACATGCACTTGCACTTAGAACAAATAAAAATGTCCTTGTGAACTGAGAGCAGCACACTTTATTCTTTCAGTTAAGCACAATTCATTCCCAAATTCTTACATGGACTTCATCAGAACTAAATAAGGCATTGGTAATTAAGCTCATATTTATAAGCTTCATGTGACTCAGATTAATTAATAATATGAAGTCATAAATACATGGGAAATGTATTACATTTAAAACACTGTTATAGTCCTACTCTATATACATACAGTAATAATCTTAAAACAATATTAAATGAACATATAATAAGAAAATACTTCTTAATGCCCTGGTAAAGATTTTAGATAACACTTAATATTTATAACATTATTTAACTTAGCAATCTCTCTGCATTTATTATCAAGTGCCAGCATATTTTTAACTTCTAGGGTATTACTGAAATCACATTTTCTAACTTTTCATTTACTTATTCAATAACAAAGAACATTGTTTTAAAAAAATGTCTACACACAATCAAAAGCTTAGAGGAATCGTGTGTGTTAATGCTATATAAACATTGATATATTCTTTATAAGAGCCTCTGCATGTTTTTACTCACACAGAAGCTATCACATGAATAACACTTATCAATGTAAACCATATAAAAGACTTCTACTATAAGCCTCCAGCTGCCCTAAAATCAGATCTCAAAAAATTCTGGAATGCCATAAACCAAATACTTCATCCTGGTAATCCTACTTCATGTAATCCATCTCCGGACAAATCTCCCAAAGAGACTGTTAACTCCTTCAATGTCTATTTCATTCAGTCAATAGCCAAACTTTTCAATCCTAACCTAAAATACTCCAGTAACAATGTTCCAAATTACTTGGAACCTCTACCCACAGCCAACTCTGCAAACTCTTTTTTCCTTAAAGCAGTCTCTTCTTTCCAAACTAAACCATGCTCTGTTTCTGTTGACAGTATCCCATCTTACTTTCTTCAGATAGCTGCTCCCTCTATTGCTTTGCAGTATCTATTTTAATCAACCGTTCCATCTCTGAAGCTAAAATACCTGCTATCTGGAAACAGTTATACACCATACCTATTCACAAAGGTGGCAATTCCAAATAACTCTCAAACTTCAGACCAATAGTTATCCTCTCCACTCTGTCTAAAGTCTTAGAAAAATGTATACATACACAAGTAATACAATATCTTATACAGGGTACACTCCTCACTGCCCCTCAGCATGGTTTCCGACCCAAACATAGTACCACTACAGCTCTACTTTCCTTTCTCAACACCATTTCTATAGCTAGAGATAATCATAAACTTGTCTCATGCTTATTCCTTGGCCTATCAAAAGCCTTCAACACTGTGTCACATCCTCTGCTACTGAATAAACTCTCTGATCTCAACTTCTCTACTACAGCAATAGCAGGTTCTCCAGCTATCTCACTGACCGGCAGCAATCAGTATGATGGCACTCCTCACAATCATCTCCCCTTCCAGTGAAAATGGGTGTTTCCCAAGGATCCTTCCTTGACCACTACTTTTCAATATCTTCACCAACTCACTCTACTCCTCTTGTCCACAATCCTCATTAGTCCAATATGCAGACGACTCCACAGTTATCACCATTGCTAACTCACCCTCTGAACTTCTAACAGCTACCCAGTCTTCTTTCAACTCTGTTTAAACCTGGTTCACCAATCATCAGCTCATCCTTAATACCCCCAAAAAACAAACTCTTACTCTTTCTCCCCAAAACTGTTACTCATATCAAATCTACTTTTCAAATAAAATCACTAAATCACACTCTCATAGCTGCTGACTCTAGTACTAAACTCCTTGGTGTAACCATTGATGATCAGCTAAAATTCAACCTCCATATAAATAACTGTATCAGGAAAACCCATCATAAACTAAGACTGCTCTACAGAAATAAAAGATTCCTAACCCCTGAATTTAGAACCACAATCACCCATGCTTATCTTTTGCCATGCCTAACATACTGCTCCCAAATACTCACAAATCTTAACTCCACCTTACTTAGCAAACTTGAATCAACCTATCACAAAATAGCCAGATTTTCTGCACAACAAACCTACAAATCTCACCACTCAAACATCTAACCTGGCTCGAACTAGCACACCTCCTACTCCTCTCTCAGCTCCAAATTATATGCTCCATTATTTATTCACCATCCTACTGTCCAGCACTAGGCACCATAATCTCTCACTATGTCCCATCCAGACTACTCAGGAGCTCAACCCAAGACCTTTTACAAATCTACAAGCCCAAGTCCAAAATAGGAGTCATTACATATGGCTACCATCCCTCTATTGCTTGGAACAAACTCCCACAAGAAGTTAGATCACTTTCACATCCTAAAGTATTCAAACTAGCCACTAAAGAGTACTTAAAAAGTCATTGGATTTGTACCTGTTCTCCGCCTCCTTGAATATACCTTCACTAAATAACAAACCTAACTTCCTCTGTCTTACCATCATTTCTTCTCCTCTGTACCAAAACATTTACAATTTAAACAAGTGTACTTCATCATTTTTACCTAACACTATTACCTTTCCTTCGGCTGCAGTATTCTTCATAACATTTTTATAGATAACTGTAACTGCATATATATGATAACGGTTCTACAAGTTTTATTATGAATTATTGTAATGTTAACTGTGTTTGTAATGGTTATATTTTTTGTAACTATGTTTTGGAGCTTTTATCCCCGGGCCTCTGCTGAAAAAGGGCTTTTGCTCAGTCAGACAATCCTGGTTAACAAATGTAAAATAAAATAAATAAATAAAATAAATATTTGTTGAACTACAATCAAAATGTCCATTAACACTGTCATTCTGTCATATGTTCTAAATATAAAAATGGACTATTGTTAATAAAACTAAAGTATTTACATAATCAACAAGTGTATCTTTCTGTTTATAAAGATTTTATATTCTTTCCCTTTTTTATTTGCAAATAACTGTTTAGAACCCAAAGCTCTAAATATGTCCCTATTTCCACTTATACTAATCCAATTCTCTGTTATGGCTCTTTTTGCTGCAGCATTATCAACAGGAATGGGGTGGCAAAGCTGCTAATATAGGTTTTATTATCAATATCCACTTTGTCTAGCAAACCAGCTCTTAAGTTAGGCTGATATTTCTTCTTATTTCTAAAAAAATCCTTTGCAATTTTATCCAGTTCAACTTTATTATAGCTTCTATTAATACATAATTCAGTCAAAAATTCAAATTATTCTGTTTTACATATTTTTTTTTTTGTATTCACCACTAAATCTTCACTGTCTTTAATTGGTATGTTATGCTGTTTATAAAGAAAATCAACACCAGAACATGGCTCAGTTCCAACCGTTCAAAGAATGCACCCCCCCCAAAAAAAATACTGAATTGTTCTCTTTCCCAATAAGAACATAGTCTAGTATCCAGGAAAATTATAAAATCATGTTTTTAACCACTGTAATATTGTAATTTGTCAACATTTACCCTTAATGCTGTTGATATTTAAAGTTAAACAAGAAAAATGAATCAACAATTTTTATTTTATTCTTTCTACATTCTACATGAATACATATTTTGGTTTTCTTTTTCATTTGTGAACTCTGCTACCCATAGTGCCACTTTTATCTTCTGTATCCTTAGTGCTAATATTCCCCTTCCTCAGTTTATACCAAATCTTGTCTATTGTAACTGTCCTTTCCTACAACTTCTTCTAAAGCATTATTTAATGCCTAATAAATATTTGTTTCTTCCTGCATACCTTGTATCCTAATTTTACCTAGATTTCTACCCCACATAAAGCCCTACAGGTATATTCCTTATGATGCCTTGTTTGAGACCTGCCTGGCTACTGTCTACCCTTGCACTGTCCTCTTGTCCCTGACTATCAAACCACAAGTATTCTTCATTGCCATACTTAATACACTGTAATATACATTTCCTTAATTATATGCCTTTTATCCCCACAGTTACTGCATCATTTAAAGGGACAGATATTTACAGCATATTGAAGTTAGCCACAAAAAGCATATCTTAAGCTGACCTCTATAAAAAAAATCCTCTAACATTGTTTAAAATATGAACACTAGATAAGGGATCGATAACCTTTTCTAAAGTTTTTATCGTTACCCATAATTTTCAGCCACTATTCCAAATACCCCACCATCATAATTTTGTTCACATCTAATCAGACTAACATTCTTTTCCAAAATACATTTTTATATCCATATATTCAACATCAGTATAGGACCACCACTGAAATTGGGCCACAGGATCAGTTGAACCTTCCCTATTATCAAAGGACAAATAAATAAATGTTTTTAAATTGTAAAAAAGAAAAACAACTTTTTCTTTTACCTGAAATAAGAAACTAGAAATAACATATTCATACTAAATTACATAATTCTGCTTTTTATCAAAAAGGTAACTAAGCGTAAATGACAGTGCATGTGTTTCAAAAAACATAAGCAAAAAATGTTCCTAGTTGAATGATAGCATCCAAATCCAAGAGAACAAAGCCTAAAGGTAAACAATGTATATCATTTAGATCTGTTCATTTTTGCTCATTTCTTGTTCTAATACAAATTGCAGGTTTAGACTATTGTGAAAAATCTGTTTTCTTTTTGAAATCCGCAGCTGTTAATGTAACTCCTGCATAACAAAAATGTGATTTTGTTATTGTTTGCCTCTCTAGCTCACTCTGTCTCTCTTCTGCTTCCTTCGTGACCTTTTTACTTTCCATATTACATGTGTCATCATCTAAGCTCAATCCATGCCTGGGCGTTATAGCTTCTGATGGTATGCCATCACTGTGTTCCTGAAACTGCTTTTCCATTACATCACCCCAAGATAAAACAAATTAATTTGCTGGCTGCTTCAGCATTACTGACACCAAAACTTCATCTTGTAATACTCTAGATTACAGTGTAAAATTTTTAACCATTTTATCATTTTTTTATTTGAAGTTACTCCTTCCAGACTCCACTGTGCCCATCCTCTCTGCCAACTTGGACTCCTCCACTGACAAGCATATTAGCTGCTTTATTTATACATCTTGTAATATTTGCAACTTTTTTATATCATATCATAGTATTTCAGAATGTATGCACTTTACTTTTTTACATTAATTACCATTGCAATCCCTTCAACCACAACCATCTTTCTGTTTCAATCATTTCTTCATTGTTCCTTGTTGTTATATAATAATTCTTCACATCTTTTCCACAAACACAAAATATAATATACTATAATATAATATAATATAATACAATACAATACAATATATCCATGTTGTTTAATTCTTTCCATTTAAAAGTCCCTTTGAAAACATTCTAAAAATTATTGCTTCCTTTTCAGTCTAGAGAATAATGCTATGATGTTTCTTCAACTTTACTTACATTACATAACCTTTCCTGAAATATCTAATATGTTATATATCACTTCAAAGGAAATTTATCTAACATAACTACCCATAAACCCCCTCCATAAAACATTTCAAATCCCTTTGGTTTTTCTTTAATTGCATCTCTCATATACTTTCCTACATTTCCCTTGGAAATACAAAAACATGTTCTTTCATTGTTTTCATGTACCAAATTTTCCTATATCATTTAATTCAATTTTAAAAAGTTTTATCTTTTCATCATACTCTTTATAATTCATATATTCACATTTCTTTATTCTTCACATATATAATCACACACACACACATATATATATATATATCCCTATCATCCATACTTATTTTTATGTACCATTTTAACACCCAAAGTAAATGCAAAAAAAAAATTAAATAACTAAATAAATAAATGAGTTATTAAATTCATCCCTCCATTTTCTTTCATATTTTATACTGTTATTCTTTTCACTTAATTTAATATTGAACCATATTAGAAACTAAAACAATTATAATAGCTCTTCCTTCATAAAACCATATCAGCTAAGTAAGCTAATTCCTCCAAGACATGAATTTAGTGTATAATCCTTTTTAAACAGTTGAAATACCTTCCAACACTCTGTAAATCTTATTTTCCAGCAGTTATCAACATTATTCTGCCACTGCCTGATATTTTCCAGTTAATGCACTAATTTAATGTTTTTGTGAAATAAATCCTCCAATCTGCACTACTACATATCCTTTGCTCTTTTTATTTAAATATAACCCCAATTTCCCTAGTAAAACATATGTTTTAATAATCACTTCTGTTATCTATACTCTATTATTTGTATTTGTTATTTATACTAAGTCATCTGCATAAGATAACATTCATGGCAAAATAATTCCATTATCCTTCTTTCTTACTTCTTCTAAATCACATGGTCATATGATTGCATTCTTCACTATCACAGATAGCCACATACTCATCAGACATCTTCTTTGCACCTTCTTTCTATTTTAACTTTTTTGCTAACCATCCATTCCCCATTATGGACACCCAAGATACCTCATAAACTGGCTTAATAACTGTTAGCGTCTTCTTCCCTGTACCATATTGTTTCAAAATGTTCCATATTTCATTATGATTTATAATATCAAAAAGTTTTGCAACATCACCAGCCACCATTCTTGCTTTACCTTCCCCATCTCCTGTATTTTCTATGTTTTTATTATCAGAATCATTTCACTTACATGTATTTTCCTTACTCCATACATGCTATCAAATATTATTTTATCCAAGGTTTCCATCATTCTTTTCGGAATAATTTTCATAAACATTTTATAATCTGTATTCTACTGTGTTATTGGCATTCATTTTTATTTCTTTTTATCTCCTTTTCCATATAACTTTTATTACACCTTCACAAATTTCTCCACCCTTTATTCCTTCTATTATACATTCAGTTATTACTTCCAAAAAATCCTTCCTTTTCTGACTTAATAATTTTCTTATAAAACTCTGGCCCATAACCAGATTATCTCTTACCTTTATTTATCACTTCGTCTAACTTATTTCTAAAATTTCTTTTTCTACTTATTTTACTGCTATGTTTCTTATTTTTCCACTTTTCATATACCTTTTTTCACCATACTTCTCTTACATGCTATCTTCTTCTTCTTCTTCTTTCGGCTTTTCCCGGTTAGGGGTCGCCACAGCGGATCACCTTGTCTGCACATTGAATGGCAGTGGAGTTTTACGGTGTCGAGTTGCCAGCCCGGCGCCCAACCTTCCACAGAAGGCACACTCACACGCACACCTAGGGCCAATTTAGAGTGTCCAATCCACCTGCAGCATGTCTTTGGGATGTGGGAGGAAACCGGAGCACCCGGAGGAAACCCACGCGACCACAGGGAGAACATGCAGACTCCGCACAGAAGGCAGCCCAGCCGAGGATCGAACCGGAGAACCTCTTGCTGTGAGGCGGCAATGCTAACCACTGCACCACCGTGGCCGCCCACTTCTCTTACATGCTATATATATATATATATATATATATATATATATATGTGTGTGTGTGTGTGTGTGTGTGTGTGTGTGTGTGTGTGTGTGTGTGTGTGTGTGTGTGTGTTTCGCAATATTAATAATCTCCTATTTGTATTTTTATTCATTATTGTTTTTCATAAGTTTTATTTTCCTTTCATTATATTTTCCTTCTTTAACATAAAATGTGATACTTATTCTTTTTCCCTTTCAAAAAGAACTTCTGTCTAAATGAGTTATTTAACCTTTTCCTTATGATATTCATATAGTTTGTTCTCCTTTTAGTACTTCATACCTCCAATAATTTTTCACATTTTCCCTTTGATTAGGCATAATTTTTATATTTTTTTGTACATTAGTCACCAATATGTTATGCTCTTGTAAAATGGTTTCATTGTTAGATGTCCCTTCCACAATTCCTTCCTTTCGTTTTGCAAATATTCCTAATTTAACTTATTGGCTATTAACTTTTTATCCCCTTTCCTTTTTTTACTATCTCTTCATTTCCCCTACAACTTTTCGTATATAACTTTGATGTCAGAAAAAAATTGCTTCTCTACTTACTCTATCAATTTGTCTCATATCCTTTGAATAATCTATTTCTGTCCTTAAATTACCTGTTTAATATATGTCAATTCTCATTTTCCTAACCATAATGCACCATTTTCATCACCGCTTTCATTAGCTTAATATCCTATGTCATATTACCTTTTTTTTTCCTTCAATTAAAATTAAAATCTTCTAAGATAATTACAGATTAATTATCACATTTTTTCCTCAAACAAGGATTTTTTTCTCCTCAATACTTATATATGCATATAACACACTTAATCTAAATGGATTTATTTTTCTTCTTAAATCACACACTAACACTGTCTGTGCCAGCACTATTATAATGTCCTTCATTTTCACTTCTTCTTTTTAACAAGCACTGCAGTCCCCGAACATACATCTTTCCCTATTGTCCACATTACTTTTCCCCCATATCAATGTATACCTTTCTATTTTACTTGTCTTGACACATCATACATCCTGTAAAAAATTGCATCCACATCAATTATTTTACAACACTCAAATACAACAATTTTCTCACATTATTCTTTATGTTGTTCATATTTACAAAAGTACAGTAATATTAGCCTTTCCCTTTGCAGCTTTTTACCCAGTCACAAGCAATACTTTGCTACTTTGTATTCATTAAGCAGTTCTGCACTTCATGCATGCTCTGAAAATGTGTAAGTGGCACAATATGCTAATGAAGGCTTAAGTAGCAGCAGTACATGCTAATTAAGCAATACAATAGGGCAGAGCTATTCAGGAATGTATAAAGAGAGCGTGAACACATAGTCTTCCCTTTTCACCTGAAATCCAAAATTCTTTGGAATACTGCCACAAAGACACTTAGAAAAAATGCTGAGGTTTGCTGCTGTCATCACTAACCTGCATGTGCAAAAGGCTTTTATTCAAAAGTGATGATACTGTTGACAGACTTTGACTGAGAAGGAGAGTTCAGCCTCATTTGAGTTATCATGGACTTATCGTGGAGTTATCATGGACTGCATGCTATAGAAATTTATAGAGCAATACAGGGTGGAGGGGAACACTAGAGGAAATATGCAACCACTGCCGCCCTCACCTAAGACCCCAGGAAAGTCGTGGTGAACCCATCCCTGTGTAAACAAAGGTATATGTAGCATAAGATATATTAGGTACAAGTACTTTCCAGAGACCCACAGGGGATATATTATTGTTACCAT